>NC_048302.1:55270521-55302725 GCF_013100865.1 Trachemys scripta elegans
CCTCCCCTGACTCAGACTTCGGCTCTGTTTAAGAGCCAGGCTGCCCGAGCCAGCGCTACCGGCTTCGGGCAGCCCCCCGTGCCTCCGGACCCTGAGCCGCCGGCCGGGCACTTCCCTTCCCGGGCTCCAGCTGCTCTGCTCCGGCGGCGCAGGGTCTGGAGGCAAGGGGGCTGCCCGAAGCCGGTAGCGCTGGCTTGGGCAGCTTGGCTCTTAAACAGAGCCAAAGAGTCAGGGGAAGAGCAGAGCAGCTGGAGCCCGGGAGGGAAAGTGCCCGGCCGGGGGCGCAGGGTCCGGAGGCATAGGGGCTGCCCAAAGCCCGAGCGCTACCGGCTTCACGGGTTTGCGGGCAGCCTCCAGACCCTGCGCCCCCGGTGGGGCTCTTCCCCTCCCGGGCTCCAGCTGTGCTGGGGAAGCGCCGGCTGGGGGCGCAGGGTCTGGCGGCTGCCCGGCAAACCATGAAGCCGGTAGCGCTTGGGCAGCCCTTTTCGCGTGGCTGGGAGGGAGGAGGGGGAGTTAGGGCGGGGACTTTGGGGGAATGGGCGGAGTAGGGGTGGAGTTGGGGCGGGGCTGGGGGTGGAAAAGGGGCGGGGCCAGGGCCCGTGGAGTGTCCTCTTTTTTTATTTTTTAAATATGGTAACCCTAGGCACCTGTAAGCAATTTTCCTCCAGGAATCAGACTACCAAGCTGATTAAAGGGGCTCAAAAACACCTTCAAAACAAAACATTATTTATTCACCCAAAAGATATGCAGCCCACAGAGCAAAGTGTTTAAACAGTAAAGGTCTATACATATATTTCCTCCTTATTTAAACCTTAATCTTTCTTTGTCAGCTTTGGAAAGTTCTACTCAGAGTTTCTCCCACCCCAGAAATGGAAGTAACAGACTGTTGCTGCAGCATGCTCTCTGTATCCCTCTCTGTGTCCCAGAGGCCCACATTTTATCCAGTTCAAACATCTTGTCCTCATTTCCCCCTAAGCCCCTTCATTTGCTCTCTGGGCAGAACTGATTGATTTCTTTTCCTAGCAATTTCTTTCCCCTGGAGGTGTCAGGGAGACTTCAATTGGAGGTGAAGCTTCCAAGGAATTCATGTGCATTGTCTTTAAAATATGGTGATTGAATTAAAGTCATGGTCTATGACTTAACCCTTTGAGCCAGGTAGGCAGCAGTACAAAACTGAGCAAGTAAACTGAGGAGCACCTGATATCTATAAAAAATACAGATATTTCCCTCATTTTCCACAGTGGCTTATTATTTTTACATTATGGCTAATGAATTACATATTTAATTTAAAAAAAATTGAGGGAGAGAGAGGGGAGAGAGAAGAATTATAAAAAAATCATTCAGCAATAAAACGTAGCTCTTGGAAGAAGAACAACAGAAAATGATTAGGTGCAGGAGATCGGGCAGAATGAAAGTTAGTAGCATAATGCTGAACACAATAATTGACTCATGAGCAGGGATTTGAAGGACAGTAAAGTTTCCTAGAAATAACTGGAGAAGGGATGCTGCTATTAGAGTACTTGAAGATGTTCAAGTAAATGCATCTCTTAGAAGATAATTCTGAAAAACTATTACTAGTCAACCACTGTTCAATCTTTACCATAAAATAATTTCCAGCATGTGCTAATAAGCATGCTTTGCTTGTCTGTTTATACCCTTTGCTCCTTTCTCATGCCTTTCAGTCACAAGATATTGCAGCCTCTTCTTCTTAAATGAACAATTAAAATAGAGGAATTGGCAGGCATTATTACTACCATCTAAAAATGGTTTTGCTTCCCAAAATAAATTGAGACTAGAATACCACAAGTCAGTGTGGTCATTTGGGCTAGCAAAAGCATTATTTGTTTCTAGTGCACTAATTTATAAAAAAGTTATAGGCAATTTTGTTCTGTTGCATTAAAACATTCATGTAATTGAATTGACTGCACAGACCTACTGTATTTGAATGACTTCCAGCTGCCCTACATACAGTACAGCACAGGAGTACCTGAATGATGATACTGCAGAAGAATGGGAATGTGAGAGATCATTTATAGTTCCCAAGGCTCTCTAAAGCATTTGAACATTTGTGAGATCCTGTCATTTTAATTCATCTGTTTGCCATTGCATATCTTCTGCGTAATATCATTAAAATACCACTGGCAGTAGCAGTCTCATTCAAGAATCTGAGGTTACCACTGCATAAGTATTTTCCTATGGTTACGCCATTATTAACAGGATAGAAAATCTAAGTATTATTTCTAAATGGAGTGATGTCTTTTATTGCAGTTTTTGATTTTAGATGCTAGTACATACTAAATAAAAAGTAGTTATTAATTTTCCCCAATAGTCTATCATTATAATTCCACTGTATCAGAGAAAATGATCAGCTATAATTTTTGTAATTTCAAGCAGCATTGTTAAGAATGGTATTTGCATGTATCATATGATGCACACACTATCACCAAGTCCCTTTCAGTTCTAAATCCACATGGTAAAGTGGATGAATAAATGATTGAATGCTTAGGTGAAAATATACAATTATATTTAGAAAACAAGTTACAGTACAAGTCTGTGAAACAAATACATATAATAAATAAATATCTATTTATAAATAATCTTTTATATCATAAGCAAGACACAAGAAGTAATTCTTCCACTTTACTCAGTACTGATAAGGCCTCAGCTGGATTTGTGTCCCCAGTTCTGGGCACCACACTTCAGAAAAGATGTGAACAAATTAGCGGAAGTCCAGAGGAGAGCAAGAAAAACAATTAAAGGTCTAGAAAACATGACCTATGAGGAAAAATTGAAAAAAATTGGGCATGGTTAGTCTGGAGAAGAGAAGACTCAGGGGGGACATGACTACAGTGTTCAAGTACATAGAAGGACAAGAAGTAAAGGGCTTAAATTGCAGCAAGGGAGATTTAAATTAGACATTAAGAAAAACTTCCTAACTGTCTGGGTGCTTAACTACCAAGGGAGGTTGTGGAATCTCCATCACTGGAGGATTTTAAGAATAGGTTAGACAAACATCCGTTAGGAATGGACTAGATAATATTTTGTCCTGCACCTATCAAGATCCCTTCCAGTTCTACATTTCTACGATTCGGTGATTCTATGCCTGCCAAGATTTTCAGAAATGGATTAATAAAATGTAGAATTAGGAACTTGATTGTAACACTAATAACTGCCTGATTTTCAAAGGTGCAGAGCACTCTTTTCTCTTTAAATCTTAGTCACCAATTAATTTAAAACTGTAGTCCTAGCCTATTAAAATAAAGGTTTAAAACCGTACTTTCACTATCATGCTAGACAATCACGAAGTTTGAAGGAATCTTACAAACTGCAGTTTAAATTGTTCCCTTTAGAAAAAAGTTACAGCTCAGTTCTTTTGATCTGTGCCCACACAGTATCATACAGTGAATCTCTCCAGCAAAGTAACATTGCAGTTTTCAATATCATCCATTTCTGTAATAAACACCTGTTTTGACAATTGGAAGAACTGTTTGCCATATGTCTACCTCCAACCTGAGGTTCTTTTCCTATACAAAAAAACCTCAGGTTTTTTATTTGTTACAAAGCAAGCAAGCGAGTTATGCTACAGCATATAGAAAACCTGAAACTATAAAATACAAAATATCCAGTCCATCTCTCTTCTGCATTATAAATGTTACATGAGCCAGTTCCCAGAAGAATTAAAATGAGCAGCTGGGTATATACAGCTTTTCATTTATAATAGTAGTTGTACTGCTTAGTTACAACTATAGTCTAGGTGATGGGCTATAGAACTAGCAGAGGAAATATTAGGCTGTAATAGCAGAATGAATGCAAGTGAACTGAACAAGAGAGAGTGTAAAAGGAATCCTGGATCTAGCTTTCAGCTAGAGTTAAAATGAAGCACAAGGAGCAAATGGGGCAAGATTGGAAATTTGACTTAAGTGCACTGAACCTATGATAATTAGAGATTTTTTTTGGAAACAGAGGAATAGAATTAAAATGAAAAATTCAAAATATTTTGTACATCATAATGCAAGTATTTTACAAATGACAACAATTTTATTTGAATAGGAGTACTTGTGGCACCTTAGAGACTAATGAATTTATTTCGTTAGTCTCTAAGGTGCCACAAGTACTCCTGTTCTTTTTGCGGACACAGACTAACACAGCTGCTACTCTGAAACCTGAATTTTATTTGATTAGCACTTAGCAAAACCAACTACAAAAATACTATTTTTCAACAAATTGTAAAAATAAAAAAAAAAGTTTCAAAACCACCTAATTTGTGTTCTAAAAACATTTTAAATTGATTTTTGTTTATGGATTTTGAGTTATATTTTGAAATCAGTTTACCACAGAGGGTACTTCTCTGTTGGTGATTTCCTTGATTTAAATTTTCAAAATGACATGCACCACACGGGGAGCACACAAACTTCAATGTATCTGCACTAATCCTGACTTACTCACATACAGATATTTATATGCAAATTAGGGTTTGCACGAAAGCCCAGGATTTTGGTTATGTGCATGTTGTACATATGCAGCTGAATGTCAATTTTGCAAATGTGGCCGATGGTATCGTCTTATAATCCATTTCATTTTCAGACAGACCAAGATATTTGTTAACACAATGGCTTTCATCTAACCTACATCTCCACTTTCTAAAATATAACCTTGCCCAAATTCCTTCTCATGATATTCCTTCCATAAGGCATTTCTTTTATCTTTTCTGAAATATTCTTTTCCGAATAATGGTGTCTCTGTAGTTCAGTGAATATACATATCTACTGCCTAGAGTAATAATTCCATTACAATTTCCTGTTCTCACTATTGGTCACCTATTGTACTATTAAACAAAATCTGTATCTAGACTGATTTTTTACATATTAGCTTGCTAAAGTAAATGAAAGTCACTTGTGAGAGATCAGAGGCACTGTCAATGCAGAATGGCTTTCTGTCTTTCTTTTTTCCAACTTATACCTTAACTAGCACTGTGACTCAGCAAGAGATCTACAGTTGCTTCGTGTTGAAGGCTGAGCTTAACTCACAAGCAGTCTCTGCTAGGTGGTTGTTTTTATGCTACTTTCTTAGTTCAGCCTTAGACAGAATAAGGCAACTCTACTAGAGCAGCTTGCTTACTTTTCTGCTTATAGTTAAGGTGTTGCAAAGCCAGTCAATATGAAATAGGGAATGAAAGCTTAGTAAATCAGAGCAAAAAATTGGGAGTCAGGGGCATTCTGGATTCTGTTCCAGCTGGGCAACTGACTTATTCTGTGTCCTTGAATATGTTCTTTGATTTCTTTCTACCTCATTAAGATAGGTGGGGATTGAATAAAAAGCAAAACTTATTTGAAAAACTAATGCTGAGCAGAAGTTTCATTGATACAACTCTCTCTCTCTCTCTCACACACACACACACACACACAATTAATAGTATCTTACTCCAAAAAATTCTGCACATAACACAATGTAAACATCCAACATCCATCCACTCAATATTTTTGTAGGCTTCCATCTCCCATTCATAATCTTACTATGAACATTTAAAAAAAATCAAAAGAGGCATGGAAAATTGTTACATAACTTCTTATTTAGTAATTTACATCACAACTGACCACACCATTTTCAAAAAATATATATGAAAATATCCAGAAACATAATGTTTTAAATGTACTTAAAATATTTATGTTGATTTGAAACAGTTGACCATTTTTACACTGATTCTTCATTTTATGCACAGGAAATATCTCTGAAATCAGTAAATCCTTAAAACAAGTGAAAATATTTTAATATTTAGGAAGAACTATAATTCTCTCTACACCAGACAAAAATTTATCCCATGAAAAATACAGTGCCCCTTTGCATAACTTTACTTTAGCACAGCTTTTGATAATTATAAAATATGCTATTATAAGGTGAGTAATTAAAGTGAAGTTTTGTGCATTGAGGGCCAAGACTCAGCAAGTTGTTTTATATCAGACTCAGTGTCACACCACAAGTCTGATAAAGGAAGTGGTTCACAGTACAGCATTAGAAATTAATCTCAAATCACATGTGCAACACCTGCAGTGTATTCAGGAAACTAGCAGCACCACAGGACTACAGCAAAATGGCAAGTTAACCACATCAACATCAGATGCTGCAACAATCTGCAGATGAAATTTACATAGTACAAGTTACCAGAGATTCAAAATAGGTAAATCACCAAATATGTTGGGATTTATTGTGGGCACAAAGGGGAGAGAGGAGGACATATTCCCACAGATGCCAGCCATCTGTGATTGTGCCTTCCCAAATTCACATGGTTCTGTGTAGTTACACACCAATGGAAGCCGGAGTAAAATGCTACAATTTATCCCTAAATAGCTAATTAGGCAGGATGTTGTTAAGAGTAAAATATGTGCCCCGATACCATCATAAATAATAATTACACACAAAAAACATTAAAAGAACATTGTTAAGGTTGCAAAATTGGGCACTCAAAAGTTAGGGAATGCCCGAATTAAGGCTGTCTTTGCCTACACTCTGGGGATGAATCAGTGCTGTGTAGTGAAGGAGGCTGTTGTCTGTAAGACATCCAGCTTTCACTTGTTGCACAAATTGAAATAGATAGTGAATGAGTGAACATACTAATATTCTTTCCTCTTCTTTTGTGTATGATTATCAAGGAAACTTCTACTCAAGACGCAGGGTTAGGACTATAGGAAGAGAAAGGAGGGTTTCATGGTTAAGGTATTTGAATGCTGCTTGGACATCTGGATTCTATCCCTGCCTTGGCCACTGAATTCCTGTGTGATGTAAGTAAATTACTTCAACTTTTCACAGGTGGTCACTAATTGTGCATTCTGCATTTTCTGGTCATCCAACTAGATACCTTGCGGCCTGATTTGCAGAAGCGCTGAGCACTCAACTGCAACTGAAGTCAATGGGAGCTGTGCCCTGAACATATATAGCGCTATGGAATGTTTCAGTCAGTTCCTTTGACTGAGCAGAAAGAAAAGTGTAAGATGATAAATCTACAATCAAAAATGGGTCAGAGACAAGAAAAAACAAACCTGAATGGAAAAAAGTAAAAAATAAAATAAAGTTGTAACCTTGAAACTCAGAGTGGAGATTGGGCAGGCAGGCAAATGAGAATTTTGTAAGATGGTATCTTCAAAAAAGCAGTATCACAGGTACATCATTTCCCCTTTTTAAAAAATAGCAAATGTTTGGGACTATCACATCTGAAGAGTAAAAAGATGATGCGATGGCTCAAAAGAAAAATGAAAGTGAAGCTTTCCTAAGGTTATGTGAAATGCCTGAGCCTCTTGAAGAGCAACATGAGTATATTTTACCTGTTCTGTTCAGGGCAGGGACCCTGCCTTCTGTTCTGGAATGTGCCTAGAACATTGTTATGCTGTGGGCTGCTGGACAACAAATGAAAAGTAATAATAAGCTACAAGGACACTGAAGTGAGAGATGGAAACTGGCAGACCAGCTGCAGAAGCAGGATAACAAGTACTACTGCACTGGAGTGGAGAGGTAACATGGAGTCTAGCTAGCGCCCCCACCCCCACAGCACCCCCTCGACTCAGAATTGTGGAAGAGAGATCAATACACTCTAGGGGCACTAGGACCCATTCAATGATCCCCATCCTTCACCACGTGAGCTAGGAGGAAGAATTTAACTGCAGGGATTGAATTAACAGGAGCAGCTGCACAAGCAGGTTAAGCGTGGACTTGCAGACAAAAAAATATCCAGTAAAAACTGTAGAAAATATTATTACCGTTCTATACTGATAGGTTATGTGCTTCAGACCCTTCCCAGCTCCTGTCTCATAGTCTCTTCATCTCAGCCTCACTCCACACCTGTCCCTCAGACATTTCTGCCCTGCTTTGTCCTGCTCACCCCCTCCCTTCCCTTCCCTTTCCATCCCATTTAGCTAATCCCCTCCTAACTAAAGCTACCCCCAGAAAATTATGGAACTAACATCACATTTGTTGACATTACATTGGATGCTCTGCTTAGATATTACATCCCTTTCTCCCTGGTCTGCTTTGTCTATTTAAATTATAAACCCTTCAGAGCAAGGATTGTCTACTGCTCTCTGTTTGTGCAGTGCCTAGCGCACTGGGGCTCTGATCTTGGTTGTTCCCTAGGCACTACTGTAATAAACATGATTAATAATAATAAGCAGCAAGGATGAGCTCGGAATAAAAACTGAACTCAGTCTGTGAGTTTAAACCATAGTGGTGCAGAAACGACCTCAGATTATCTAATTTACCTAAAAGCTATCAAAGCTATCTAAAATTGCAATGATTTAACAACCAGAGAACTCTCTCCAGATTTGAGAAGAGAGACTCTGCAGTTACTCCATGGAAAGGAAGAAACTGAAGTGATCGGTAACTTCAGCTTGTAACTTGAGCACCTAATGTTCAGTGCTCTCAGGGGAGGGTGAAAGGGTATTCATGCAGTCCCAGAAAGGACTGCTTTTCTGGAAGGTTCCAAAGCTCAGTGGTACCCACAAAGAAGGCTAAGAAAAAAGTGTGTCCTACAAGCAGGAATATGCAGAAGCCACTTGGGAGAAGAATTAATAGTTTCACCATACGTCCATATGTTTGATCCAGAAAATAATCATAAATTGTCTGATGCCCTTTCAGGGTTTTTTGCCAAATATGTTTGGACTGCTGAGTCACACATATCTTAATTTTAAGAAATACAATTCTACACTTCTTCCTCTTCCAAATTACATGTATTAGTCTGTAAAAGTGTGAAGTTCCCACCCTGTTCTGAATGCATATAATCAAAATTTTGCCCTTGATTTTGGCTTGGAAATTGGATTTTCAAATACAACCTACACAAACATTTCCCTCATCTTTCTCTCTAAACTTGACCATTCGCAGATTTCCTCTCCAACCCCCTGCAGAGTATCTTTTGTCCCATCACTAGCTCCGTTTTCTCCAGACAGGTCCAAGCTCTCTACATCAAGATGATCCAGAGGCAGGAACTGGGAAAATGTCACCATTACTGTTTCACATCCCAAATTTAGATTGGTTGATTCATCCATTCTTTCTGTATCACTGGTTATTTTCATTCCAGTATTAGCAGCTATGTTAACTTTATATGTTTGAGTTCTTCTGTCTTCATTGTTAATTTATCTCAGTTGTGCGTAAAGTAAGCACCCCATTTTAAATTATTTTCTTTCTTTGTTCCCAAAATGGACATTACTGCTTCTGACAAACTGTAATGCAGTTAGAAAAAATTGGGAGTTTTTTTCAGGTGAATATGTTGAAGGTATTCATGTGTACACATTGAACTAATGGCTGAGACTTCTGATCTTGCATATGTTTAGCAGAAAATACTGCTTTGACTTGCCTGTTATTAAAGGAAGGATGCTAGCTTAGGATTTGGGAGGCCTAGGCTCAATACCCTGCTCTACTTCAGGCTTACTGCGTGACCTTGGGAAAGTCACTTAGGTCCAGATTTGCTCAGCATTGTGGGGCCTTCCCAACCCCTTGGCAGTCTGCTGCCTAGTGGAATCCTCATCCCTGCCAAGGCTGGCTCTACTGTTTTTGCCGCCCCAAGCAGCGCACTGAATTGCCGACGACGACAGTGGGGGCAGTCCGTGTGCCGTTAGGGCGGCATGCGCGTTTCCGTGGCGGCGGCAATTCGGCGGCAGCTTCTGTCTTCAGCCGGAAGACAGAAGCTGCCGCCGAATTGCCGCTGCGGGCAGCTAAACATAGACACTGCTGCTGAACTGCCGCCACCGCGGAAACACGCGTGCCGCCCTAACGGCACACGGACTGCCCCCGCCGTCCGCAACGGCAATTCGGCGTGCTGCTTGGGGGCAAAAACACACGGACTGCCGCCCCTTGCAGATTGCCGCCCCAAGCACCTGCTTGGAATGCTGGTGCCTGGAGCTGGGCCTGATCCCTGGGAGTTAGACACACCGGCTCCCCATACAATGCATGAGGAGAGTCAGGTGCCTAGGCAAGGGATCCTCAGAAGCCAGCAAGCTGAGCAGGAAGCTGCGTAAACTAGCCATGAATGAAATTTACAGGGAAGGGCTTAGGCACCTGAGATAGGCCAGAAATAGGCACCTCCCTCTGCTCAGATGTTCAGCTTTGAATCTTCTTCAGGAGGTAGGTGCCTAAGCCAGGTCAGCTGCTCAGGTTGCCCAGGCACTAACAGCTGAAAAAATTAACACTAGACCTGGTTTTCCCATCCTGTGAGATTTTCCCATTCCACATCGGAGGGGTGGGGGGGAGAGAGCGAGAGCGCACACATGCACGCCCCTATAACCTGGTTAGTTAGGGCATTCACCTGGGATGTGAGAGACAGGTTCAAATCCCTGCTTTGCCTGATTCGGAGTTGGGACTTAAATCCACATCACCCTACGTTTCCTTGTGTCCTCGGATGTCTTTTCTGCAGGTGCTGTGTTGCCCCTTCACCCTATCAGTGGCCTGCATCCGGCTTTCCTGCTGTAGTATCTGACAGGTATCAGGCCTTACGCATGTTCAGAGCAGGCCTATAAGATCAGCCTCCAGTGGTAAGATCCTACTTTGGGGCTTCGGCTTCAGTTAGGGCTCCAAGCATCTTGTTAGCTGTTGGGGGCATTAGCACTTAGTTGGCTTTGTGAATGCTGACAGGCAGAAACTCTTCAAAAAGTTAGCTGGCAGCTGAGTGGCAGTGTTGAGAATGTCAGTGGGTCTTTAGGTACCTAACTACTTTTGGGGATCTAGGCCTTAGTTTCTCTATACCTCAGTTCTCATTTTTAAAATGGGAATAATAGTGGTACCCTACCTCACAGAGGTGCTGTGAGGATAAATATATTAAAGATTGTGATACACTCAGGTACTATGGTTATGGGAGCAATATAAATACTTAAGATATATAGATCCTCACTATCAGAGTCCACGGGATCATGGTTAATTAGAAATTGGGCAAAAAGAGGAAGGTTACACTTTTATGAATGTAATTTTAACACTGAAACAAACTAACAACTAGTGCTCACAAAACTAAAAAAAAAAAAAAAAAATTGAATTAGGGCTGATCCTGTTGGATAGTTATAGTGTTTTTCAGTGCTATGGAGGAGACCCATGTTTAAATACCTACCTTGGCACCTGGCTGTTGCTCTCTAGGGCAATGCTCAGCCATGGGGAAGGGAATGACTTGAATCATTCAACAGTAACTCATGAACAGATTAAGATGTCAGCCAGAAGAATAGGAGTTATAATTTGGAGTTTTAAGGTGGAGAGGATTTAAAGCTTCAGAAAATGATGGCACATTTTAGCACTAGGTTACTAGGACCTGACCTGCACTGAAATCACTGAGAAGTCTTGAAAATAAAGTTCAGTATGAGATTTTTTTTTTTAATTTCATTAAAGCACTAGCAGGTTTTTAGATTTGCTTGTTGTGAAAGCATCAGTGTTTTTCCACTTTTCTAGTCATTAACAGCTTCAGTTTGTGGTTCCCTATGGCACTGAAGCTGCTAAAATTGTCACTGACTCCTTGCTAGTTTTAAAACCAAGAGACTGCATCAGCTAGAATTTTTTTCTGGAATACAGCACCAGAATGAGCCTGCTCCATTAGTATTGTACACCTAACATTTATTCCCAAGCATTCAGTTTCACTGTGCAGTTTGCTATGCAGTTCACACACATTCATAGCAGCAACAGAACACTTTTTCCCTCCAATAACTTGTAAATGACCTACTGTAAAGTGCCTTGCCTTTAATTAATCTTTTCTCTACTTATGCTAAACTTTGCTTTTTTTCTTTTTTCTTTTTATGGTGCAGCTGTTGCCATTTCTGGCTCCCTTTCCCATCAGTCTCTTAAGGTTTCAGCTACTGAAGCCAGTTAGGGGCAGGAAATAACTGTAGCCATTACCCCACTCAGTCAGCACTGTTGCCTGCCAGAGAGGAAGGGTGGAGGGATCCTTCCTATTCCTATAAAAAAAATTGAAATCCGGTGGCAAAACCAGGGATGATCAGTAATGTTTTTATTTTGCGGTTGTAAAACCATTGCATATCAACTGTATGGAAATACCACATTGGGAACAGGTGAGCCTGTACAAGCTCTCAAGCCCTCAGCAGACCACCCCTCAGCTTGCCCTTAAACCACTATTTCAGTGTGACAAGGCTGTAAATTCAGATTGGCACAATAGATCAGAAGCAGACTCAATTTCAGGGATCCTCTGAATATATACAGATTCTGAGATAAGGTATGGACATTTGTATAGAACAATGTTGAATTCAGAAAGGTCACTGACTTTGTGAAAGCTGTTAAAATGAAAACTGCAGCCTGTGATGGAAAAATACTGGCTCCAACACTGCAGAATGAATAAGAGAATGCAGAGGAGTACAGGAAAGGATTGTGTATATAATTTATTCTAGAGATGGGGGTGAAGAAAAAAGTAATCCTTGCTAGCAAACATCACACAATGGTAGTGCAAAGAAATCTCTTAAATTCAGTTTATTTAGCATGGACAAAAACATTGCTTTTTAAGTGACAAAACACTTTCACTCTCTTGTTCATCAAAATAATCTTTCTAATAAACTTCTATTCTCATAACAAAGTTCTCTTTTTAGTTTTGCTAACTAAGCAAGTCTTTCAGAATTTTCTAGCATTTCATTCTGCTTGTTTGGTATGCTTCTCACCTTCTAGCCTAGAATTCCTAGTTTTAATAAAAGAAAGGCATTGTGACAGAAACATCACTAGGAAGCATGGAGATTTCAAAAGACTACTACACTGAGGTGTACCCAATGCTACAGCATGTAGAATATTCATGGGACTTATATATCAATACGTGTTATATGTATCTTTGTATTTCTGGCTTGTTAGGTGGGTTTCTTGTGGAATCTGCAATTGACAGGAGGGAAGGGGGAATTAATGCAAAGTTTCCAAAGCCAGTTATAAAGATACTAGAGTTGAGCGATTTTTTTCCCCAGTGAATAAAAATTTAGCTGAAAAGAAAAAAAATCAGCGAATAGTTTTGGTTGAAGAAAAAAAAAAAGATTTGGGAAATGTCAAAACAGTTATGACATTTTGTTTCAAAACTAAATTTTTCAAATGCAATAATTCAAATTGACATGTTGTTTAGAAAATGCTGACATTTCATTTTGAAATGTAGTTTCGAGTTGATATTCAAATCATTTAGTTCTACTGAATGAATTTTTTTCAGTTTTTCCTTTGTCAAAATATTTTATCTCTGATCTAAATGAAAATTTGTTTACTGGATTTTTTTTGGTTTGGTATTCACAAAGCTCTAGCAGACACCCAGCCTTTGAAATTTCACTCCCTGGGGAGTGGGAGCATTTACCGGTTTTACCTGTTTTAGGAAGCAAGGGGAAAACAAAGGTTCACAACTGTATAAAATGTCCACCTGAACAGTCTTGTGGCATTTCTCATTATGATCCAAAACTCACATGAGATTGTAACCTAGAGGGCAAACCCTGCTAGCTGGGTTTGAAGGACTTTGAGGCCTACCAGATTCCCCACATGAAAGACAGTTTGTCTTATGATATGTTTTCTCTGTAATGCTTTTGTCGTAAAATAAATGTACTGTGCTCTGTGAAAGCTGGTTGGTCACTAGTGCACATTCTCATAGGCCTTTGTGAGAGAGAGCACAACTGCAAAGTCAGGGCTAAGGTCAGACCTGCTGGGATAAACACAATGAAGCCCAGGGGGACTGGTCCCTCCCCAAGAGAGGTGATGGCAAAGACTGAGACCTGACTGAGAGCCCCGGAACTGTGACGGACATACCTTCATTTCTCTTTCATTTATATTCAAAAGCATGGAACTCAGAGAAATAAGTTTTAAATAGCATATAGCAAGACAATCGGTCAACTGCCAAAATCTGAAATATATACTATATGTAGCTTGTGGACAGGAAGCTTGATCTTTTGGTCCAGTCTGTTATCCCCCATTCTAATGGGCAATATGGCAATAAAGAACCATCCATAAACTGGAGTTGAGAATCCCCAAACCCCAGGTTTTGGATGGTCAAAATTCTTTCAGGAGTTCAGAACCTTCAGAAGTTGCCACCAAGATAATTTTTTTTCCTCAGTGGAAGCCTATTGAGGAGAAGGCTTGGAGGCTTTATATGGCTTTATATGCAAACCTATACCAAAGATGATACATCTCTATAAGCTGTTCACTGAGGTGCACGTAAAATACCGTATATACTTGTTCATTAGCCCGTTCATTTATAAGCCGACCCCCCAAGATGGTAAGGTAAAAATAGCAAAAGCAGTATGACCCTTTCATAAGCCGACCCTATATTTCAGGGGTTGGCAATCTTTGGCTCCTGGCCTGTTAGGATAAGCCTCTAGCGGGCCTGGACGTTTTGTTTACCTGGAGTGTTCACAGGCACAGAGCCCCTCAGCTCCCAGGGCTGCAGTTTGCCGTTCCCAGCCAATGGCCACTTCCCGCAGCTCCCATTGGCTGGGAACACCAAACCGCTGCCACAGGGAGCTGAGGGGCTCCGTGCCTGCAGACGCTCCAGGTAAACAAAACGACAATGTATTAGATATTCAATTCAATGATTCCATAGAGTTTAAAATCATCACATTTTGGTGTAGACCCATTTATAAGCCGATCCCTGCTCTTTGATGTGTCATTTTTTTACCAAAAATATTCGGCTTATGAATGAGTGTACAGTATCCAGTGGCCAGTTTAAGCAAAGCAAGCATGTAATTATGCTGGGGGCCATTTCCTCGGGTCAAGAGTGTTCCCTTAGCTTATCACAGAATCATAGAAATGTAGGGCTGGAAGGGACCTTGAGAAGTCATCCATTCAAGCCCCTGCGCTAAGGCCCAAGTAAACCCAGACTATCCCAGACAGGTGTTTGTCCAATCTGTTATTAAAAACCTCCAATGATGGGAATTTCACAACTCCCCGTGGAAGTCTTTTCCAGAGCTCGATTACCCTTAGTGTGCCAGCCATTTTGAAAGAGCACAGTTCCACGTGTAATTCCCCTTTGTGAAATTTGCTGAAAAAGAAACATTCAATATAAAAATAATGGGGGGAAATGTCCATTAACCCTAAAAAAAAGTTTCAAATATAGCCTATGTACAAGATTTCTGAGAGTGCTAACTATAAGCAGAGTTAAAAACATCTGCATTATTCTGTTTAGGTCATTTAAGAGAAAGAAGGAAACACTGAATTCTAAATATCTTAAAGGATTATTTTTGAATATTAATTTTAACTCAAAGTAATTAGCCAATTTATTTGTAAATTCTCAGAAAATTCACTCAAAGACTAAGTAATATAATTTTGAGGAGAATTTCTGTATTCTTCATACATAATGAAGTGCCTGAATCCCTACTTTAAGTGCAAAACTCAACTTTAACTAAGATACCATGAGTGGCACTTCCATAATTAATATGTTTAATATCATACTTCCTACTTTCTATATTATACATATATTATACAGTGTTACTGCAAATTCTTGCATACATCTTCACATAGATATAAGCCAAAGAAGTTAATAAAAATATGTCAATAAAATTAAGAAAACCCTAACTAATGTATGTAAATAGGCACTTATTTTTGTTGTACATTTGTCTCAAATCTGTCACATGAAGTGCATTTTAAATGAGCTTTTTAAAAAATGGAGTAGCTCTTCAGACGATGCTAAATTAATATACATTTTTGGTACATTTTTCCAAGCTTCCTTTCTGACACTCCTTTGTGTTTTCCACTGCATATACCTCCACCCATAAAGAGCCATTCATTTAACTTAACAAAATAGTTGTGTGCTAAGGAAATGTGTATAAGTATATTTAGGGTGTTTATCACTACAGTACCGTATTTTAATGCCTATAATTATTTTAGAAATGAAATGGTGAATATAATTTTTCATCACCAATACTCATGAAACTTACATACATGCTTAACTTTATGCCTTTTGAGACGTACTAGTGAAGTCTGTAAAGTTAAAACACATACATCTTTGAAGGTATGGAAAAATCTTTACAAAATGAACTACATTTCCAAACTATGCAAAACAAATTTAACAATTGCTCAAAGTTTGTACTATTTAATTACAAAATAACAATCCCTTATTCCGTGACTCTGTGAAACAACCATTTAAAACAAAATCAACTTTCTACTCTTCACCTTTCACCTGTAGGACAAAAAGATTTCAGTCTACCGAGTTAACTCTGAATGCTAATTATTCAGTAATTACTTGTACTTGCATTTTAATATTACATTTATTGCTGATTAAGGGGTATTTTTTCCCCACCAGAAGTTTGGTTTCTGAGACTTGAAAACCAAATCTCAGTCCCCTGGTACCTCCTAAAATGACTCCTCCAAACCTTTCTTTAGAATTTTATGAAGGGAAAGGAAAGCCATCAAATAAGCACACCAAGATGTTAGAAACTTAAAGCTATACAATAACTTGAAACATTTATTTTAATGAAATTTTACACTAAATTAAAACTAGGTAGACACTTGCTGGGAAAGGAATATGTAGGAGGAAACTAAGGAAGTGTGGTAGTGCTTCATACATTAGAGCTATGGGGCAAACCTGGCCACTTAGATATTAGTAATAGAAACCCAGACCAAACTAGCCTCTGGCGTGCCCATCTACTAAGATTTTATGTTAAAAAAAATTATCCGGTACCATAAATTTGAATCCTCCAGTTCAGACAGTAGGAAAACGAGCAGCTAAAAACTCAGACCAGAGGGTAAGAGGCTAGAGCAGGGGTGGGCAAACTATGGCCCATGGGCCAGCTCCGGCTCCTTGGGCTTTAGATCCGGTCTGTGGTGCCGCCGGCACCACGTCCCTGCGGGCCCCCAGGTGGGGGGGGGCAGAGGGCTCCGTGCTGGTGCCCTTTCCTCCAGGCACCACCCCCCACGGAGAACCGCAGCCAATGGGAGCTTCAGGGGAGGTACCTGGAGACGCAGCAAGGGCAGCACATGCGGAGCCTTCCGCCCCCCTCCCTCAGGGGCTGCAGAGCTTCCTGGAGCGGCGCGGCATGGGGCCAGGGCAGGCATGCAGAGAGCCTGGCCTGGCCCCGGTGCATGCCGTTGCCACCCTGGAGCCACTTTAGGTAAGCGGCACTGGGCCGGAGCCCAAACCCCTCCTGCACCCCCCCCCCCTCCTCCACCCCCACTCCCCGCCCTGAACTCCCTTCTGCACCCTGCATCCCTGTACACCCCAAACTGCTGCCCTGAGCCCCCTCCCACTCTGCACCCCTCCTGTACCCCTGCCCTGAGCCCCCTCCTGCACCCCAATCCCCTTCCCTGAGCCCCTTCCTCCGTACCCCTCTTCTGCCCCAATCCCTTGCCCTGAGCCCCTTCCTGCACACTGCACCCCCTCCCACACCCCACACCCCTTCCACACCCCAACCCCCTGCCCTGGCCCTGCATACAATTTCCCCACCCAGATGTGGCCCTCAGCCCAAAAAGTTTTCCCACCCCGGACTAGAATATCAGACCTGGTACTACACGACTATTAGAGAAAATTCCAAAGCTCGTTCTGAATGCTTTGTAAAGTGATGAATTAATTCCATGTGTTCATATTCCAGCCAGTTTGCTTCAGTTAGGAGGATACCTTTTGACTACAGAAGATGGATATCACATGAAGACTTGACTTCAGTGAAAAACTCTCTTGGCCCTGTAGGTCTACTTAACACAGGGTACAAATCCGTTTTGCTATTCTGTTATCAACGAACTCATCTAAGGCCTGCAAAAAGAACTTAATCATATGATTAATATCACACCTCTTTGGTCAGACTCTACTCTTCCCCAGAACCAGCTGGGTACTGTAGAAATACATTTCCTCTTTAGGATAGGCCTCTTGTCATAGTCACTGGAGGAGCAGTCTATTTACTCACAAGCTTCTTATTTGCTAAATAGGCAACAAAAAGCCCTACATAAACCTTAGTCCTTGTTAGTGAAAATATAACATCTGCCACTTGGAAATATTTTACATTTACAGAGAGTTTGTAAATAACATTTTTTATTTTATTCCGAGCTCAAACCAATTCCTACGAGGCAAAACCAAGCTCCTGCAGCACTCAAGGTTATCCCCATGAATTCTTTCAGAGGTGCCCTAGCAAGAGCATTTGTACGTTAGCTAGCATAATAAAAGGAAAGACAACAGCCCAAACACCCACTTGGTAATGGAAATGCCTTATTTAAAAATACCAATTAAAATGTAGTCTTGGAGAGAAAATCTTAATGCAGGTGTAGACCGTCATCATTTACCTTGGAGACCCTCCAATCGAGGCTTTTTCACCAAGATTCACTGGCCTTCAAGTCACCACTCTCTTTTTGCAGTGGAGGGGGAATATATTAATGAGTCCTAGGCACATCTGTCTATGGTTATATAGCTGGTCTTCATAAGTCTTACTGTAGCATAGAAGCTACATGTTATGGGAGTAATGGAATTCTGAAGCACAGTCAGACGCTTCCCAGTCTTTATCCAAAATTCTCTTACAGCTCATGAAAGATTTGGGTATATTTGTGACCAAATACAATTATTTTCTGTATGTCTAACCGAAAAAACAATTGTGGGCGGAGGAGCGGGAAGCTGATTTGGTTGATATAAAGCAAAGTCTTTAAGGTGTACATTATCTGGAAAATGCCTGGAAGTTTTCTAAAGCAGTATTTTTCATAATTGCTGAGTTAATACAACAAATATTTTTTAAGGCTAACAACATTGCAGAATTAATCATGAAAATATAACAAAATCAGAAAGTGAATAAAAGAAGCACCCACATGAACATTTACCTTCCACTGCTCTTTTGAAGAAAACTTTGCAACTGCCACAGGTAACCACCCCATAATGACATCCAGATGCCTCATCCCCACATACGAGACATACTTTGGAAGGTCTTGAGGATCCAGTTGATACACTTCTAAGTGAGGAGCTGGGGAAAAATAAAATGAAATGATTAATATTTCAAAAAACACTGGCCATAATGTAAAGCTCAATTAATAATTTATAACAAGGTGTACTGCTCTAAACATGTAACAATTAGAGAACCAAAACTCTTTCTGGCACTGCCTGATTGCATACAACCACAGTTGCCTTAATTAGTACATGAAATATTTTTGTTGCTTATTTTAAAAATACTCATAAACCTATCAATGCTCAAGTAAGGAAACTTCCAAAAGGGCAATTGTGTTTACTGATAGTAGATGACTAAAATAAATAAAACAACAATAATAAATAATCTTTAATTTAGCAATGCATGTGTTCAGTAATGTTTAGGTGATGCACTATGCCGTTCTTATTTCTACCCTGACTTACCACATTACTCCACAAGTTTACAGTTAGTTAATATTTCTGTTCATATTACATTTCATTAAACAGCCTAATAGCATATATACTTTTAAAGTATGTTATTTCAAAAAGCATAGAGAACTTTTCTATAGTATTTTGCATGCCAGAATAGGGGAGAAATGTTGGAGGTGTAGGCAGAGGGTTCTGAAACTTCACATATGGACTAGTATCTTTCAAACCCAACTTCAAGAATATGGCACATGGTGGTTTGGGGTTGAATTGGGGATTTATGCACAACCCTCAGTAGATGGCAGTTTTGAGGCATTCCCCCAGGGGAGCGGCAAGAGTCATTGTTCTTCAAGAATACTTGGAGTCAGTTCTGCTTGCTGGTCTGGAGATTCCTCATCCCCTTTAGGGAAGCTTGTGCAACTGGCAGTGCTAGTTCAATGCATTTCTTATGCTCAAAGATGCAGTTGCTCAAGAATAAGGAAGGCTTCTGACTCCAGCAGCCACTATTGTACACCTATGGTCAGGTACAATCTTGCCCCCTAATATCTCATCACTTCCCTTGGCAAGCACAATCAATTGACATTCTCATGTGCTCACTACCTTTAATGTAACAAGGATAAATTTGTGTAAAAAAACGCAAAGTTTTATATTGAGTTCCAAATAGCTATACTATTTCAAAATTTCACATATCTGCTAAAATGGGTATTCTACAGTAGCAGGATAATTTGAAATTAACAGTGAAAATTTATTTATTAACGTTCTCAAGCTCAAAAATGTGTATTTATTTGTTCTTTACTGTGAAATAGAAAAGTACTCAGGGATTTTTAATTCATGGTAATATTTATTTATTATAAAGACAGGGGAAAGCCTTGATAAATGTTTCTGAATGAATAAGAAATATTACATTTTTCTCAAGTTGTAGTCATCAATATAATATATACCTCTCTAACAGCAGAGAAAGCATAAACGGATGGGCATTTTCATAAATCTTGAGTAAACTACACAACCAAAGCTGCATTTATAACTTAATATTTTCAAGCATTATAGTTGGATACATAATCTGCTTCAATAATGAGTAGGGCTGGTCAAAAAATTCTGTTAAAAATGTTTCTTGATGAAAAATTGGAGTTTTAACTAAACAAACTTTTTGCAAAAAGTTCTCTGCTTTCACCAGAATATTTCAATTGTTTGTCAAAAACTGCATGAAAACTAAAAATGTTTTCAACTGAAAACCAAAATCTTTTGGCTGAAACATAAAATACTTTGATTCTCAAATGCTGCTGTCCCATTCTCCTACGTGGCTGGGCTGCCCAGCCAGACTTTACCTCCATGATATACCGTGGCATGTGAATACCAGGATGCACTGACTTCCCTCAGGGAAGACTGTGGTGCATCATGGCAAACCACCTGATCAGGGAACCTGGCCTATACGGGAGCATGGGAGCATGAGACACTGAAATTACAATTCCCATGAGGCACCATGGTGGCATTTCAGAATTTAAATATTTTGATTTTCAGCCAAAATATTTTTGCTTTAATTTTTTGAGGAAAACTTTAAATTAAAAGGCATTTCCCAACCAATTATAGTAATGAATTTGAAATTCTGTTCTCACTAGATTCACCAGGTAAAAAAGAGAAAGCAGACACAGCAGGACAATGGTTGGTTCATGCTTGATGCTACATACCTACACAATGTTTACTTACTAAGTACATTCTAAAGTATATACCTATTATAAATTTAACTGTGGATTCCTTATGCACCCATAAACCTCCCACCAATTTCAGTGATAGTTTTGGTCAGGATTGGATTATAAATGAATAACACTAGATTTTTTTTTAAAAATAAGCTTGCTATGTTCCTGCACGTTCCATTCACCTTTGTTGTTTTAAAAATGATGTTAAATTTCTTCATACAATAGGTACAGTTGTTTGTATAATATGGAAAATGTATGAAAGTGATCACTTCTAAAAATTTACTGCAACTCATACTGCTAATCTTGAATTCAGTCATTCTGTTCATGAAAGTTATTTCTTACTCACAGGAATGCACAGATGGTTACACCTTTTTGTCCTAAAGCACTCTTATAATCAAGTTGTCAAATTTTTCCTCAATGACTTGACTTAACCATGACAAACAGGATTACTGAAACAAGCACTTTTAAAATTTCCAGGCCAAATATTCAGCATTTCACTCCACAGAACTGGATTTCTAAATTTTTCCACCAGATTAAATAATATCTGTCAGATTTTACATTTACTGAAAGAAACAAACAATTTAAGAATGAAAACAAACAGTATATTTCTAAACCAGGAAATAAAGTACATTTTTTTTTAATTTTAAAGTACTTTGAAACGGCATTTGCCTTGAGAACTCTGCTAGTTATTTTTCTCCCTCTACTATAAATTATATGAACAAGGACATTATCCTCCTTTCCTTGTCAATCTGCCATATATTACAATCCCTGTGCTCATGCTAACAAAAATGATACTATGGAAAGGATTCTGATTTTTAAATCATGCTGATGAAGAAATCTGGAGAAAGGTATACCTCTACCTTGATATAATGCGACCCGATATAACACGAATTCAGATATAACGCGGTGTTCCGGGGGGGGATGGGGCTGCTCACTCCAGTGGATCAAAGCAAGTTCAATATAACGCGGTTTCACCTATAACGCAGTAAGATTTTTTGGCTCCCGAGGACAGCGTTATATCGAGGTAGAGATGTATATGGACGTGAAGTTTCATAGTTAGCATTAGACGTTCAGTTGATTATAACATTGATTATTCTTAGCTATTTTTCTAGTTTAGTTCTTAAAACGACATATTATTTGGCAAAAATTGCTATTTCTACAGGTCAAAAGAGACCAAAAATTAGTTTGCTTAGGTAATGAATTCTTTGGGGGGAAAATGGTAGTCTGATCCAATGAAAATACCAAAGAAGGGTAGAAGTTTTACCAATGACTTCATTCAGTTAGACCAGTAACTAAATGTTTTTCAAAATCCCTTCCTAAATCTAATTAAGTTTATATCTGGATATGGCCGAAATAAATCTAGTTTTCAGAAAAAAAATCACTAAAGGAAAATTGCCAACTTAGGTCCGAACCTCCAAAGGCTTATGCTTGTGCTTAATTTGGCATGTTGACGACTCACATGCTTGACTATTTTGCTGTATGAGGACATTAGTAAGACTGCAATTAAATTGATTTTCCTTTGTTTTCATTAAAACACCATTATTCAAATAAACATATTACTTTACCAGTCAATATTCATAAACACATAACAAATATAATGCAAAATACTGGTTGTCCCCTTGGCAGGGTAGGTGGAAGGAGGTTGGTTCAGGGTCCCCATCCCCCAGGCTCTGCACTACCACCCATCCTGCTGCTGGCCAGTTCTCATAGGAACTGTGCAAACCCACAAGATCTCTCTCCCTCACTTCCCCACCCCCAGGGCTGTGCTGGGAATCAACCTGATGGCTCTGTGTTGGCCACTTGTCCAGCGCATGCACATGCACACCAGGAGGAGGCAGTTCCACCATGCAGATGCTCAACTTTCCAATCTAGGCAGGTGGGATTCCAACGGGGTGCACCTGTTGGTCATGTGGAGCTCTATGCACACACATAGGGCTGAAAGGGGCCTCAAGAAGCCACCAAGTCCAGCCCCCTGTGCTTTGGCAGGACCAAGTAAACCTAGACCATCCTCAAAAGGTGTTTGTCCAACTTGCTCTTAAAAGCTTCCAATGATAGTGACTATCACCTCCCTTGGAAGCCTGTTCTAGTTAGAATTTTTTTCCTAATATATATACCTTAAATCTCCCTTTCTGTAGATTAAGCCCGTTACTTCTTGTCCTACCTTCAGTGGACACGGAGAACAATTGATCACCGTCTTCTTTATAACAACCTTTAACATATTGGAAGACTGTTATCAGGTCCCCTCTCAATAGACTTAAGAAAAGAAGAAACATGCCCAGGTTTTTAATCTTTCCTGTGAGGTCAGTTTTTTTAAAAACTTTTACCTTTTTTGTTGCTCTCCTGTGGACTCTTTCCAATTTGTCCTCATCTCTCCTAAACTGTGGTTCCCAGAACTGGATAGAGTACTCCAGCTGGGGCCTCACCAGTGCTGAGTAGAGCATGACTATTACCTCCTGTGTCTTACATACAACACTCCTGTTAATACACCCCAGGATCATATTAGCTCTTTTTGCAGCTGCATCACTTTGATGACTCATATTCAGATCCTTTTCAGCAGGTCTACCACTTAACCAGTTATTCCCCATTGTAGTTGTGCATTTATTTTTCCTTCCTAAGTGAAGTACTTTGTGCTCGTCTTTCTTTAATTTCATTTTGTTGAATTCAGATCAATTTGTCAAGATAATTTTGAATTGTAAACCTGTCCTTCAAAGTGCTTGCAACCCTTCCCAGCTTGGTGTCATCTATAAATTTTATAAGCGTACTCTCTCTATTCCATTATCCATGTCATTAATGAAAATATTGACTAGTACCAGACCGAGGACTGACCCCACCAGATACACCCTCCGAATTTGATAGCAAACCATTGATAACTACTCTGAGCACGGTCTTTCACCTAGTTGTGCACCCACCTCATAGACTTCCCTAGGTCAGTAATCCTACCAAAGAAGGAAATTAGGTTGGTTGCCATGACTTGTTCTTAATAAATCAATGCTTACTATTCCTCATAACCCTATTATCCTCCAGGTGCTTACACACTGATTGTTTAATAATTTGCTCCAGTATCTTTTCCAGGTATTCTAGTTAGGCTGACTGATCTATTATTCCCCAAGTCCTCTTTTTAAAGATAGGTACTATGTTTGTTCTCCTGGTACCTCTCACATCCTCCAGGAGTTCTGAAACATAATTGCTAATGACTCTGAGATTGATTCAGCTAGTTCCTTAAGTACCTTAGGATGAATTTCATCAGGCCCTGCTGACTTGAATACACCTACCTCATCTAAATATTCTTTAACCTGTTTTTTCCCTATTTTAGCTTGCATTCCTTCCCCGGGTAGTTAATATTGAGTATCTGGCCTTCATTAACGTTTTTAGTGAAGGCTGAAGCAAAATAGACATTTAACACCTCAGCCTTCTTGATGTAATCAGTTATTAAGTGTCCTTTCCCACCAAATAGAAGATTTACACTTTCCTACATCTTTCTCTTGCTACTAATGTACTTAAAGAATCTCATCTTATTGCCTTTTATGTCCCTTGCCAGTTGTTAATTATGTTGTGCCTTAGCCTTTCTGGCTTTGTCCCTATATACTTATGAAGTTCTTTTGTACTCCTCCTTATCAATTTGACCATGTTTCCACTTTTTTTAAGATTCCTTTTTGATTTTCAGGTCATTAAAGAGCTCCCGATGGAACCATATTGTCCTCTTACTATTCTTCCTATCTTTCCTTTGCATTGGAATAGTTTGTAGATGTGCCTTTAATATTGTTGCTTTGAGGAACTGCCAACTCTCCTGAACTCCTTTTTCCCCCCTCAGAATTTTTCCCCATGAGATCTTACCTATTAGTTCTGAGTTTGTGAAGTCTACTTTTTTGAAGACCATTATCCTGCTGCTCTCAGTCCTTCCTTTCCTTAGAATCATGAAATCTATCATTTCATGATCACTGTCACTTAAATTGCCTTCCACCCTCAGATTTGCTCCCAATTCCTCCCTGTTGGTCAGAATCAAGTTTAAAGGGCTGTCCCCCAGGTTACTTCCTCCACTTTCTGGAACAAAAAGTTGTCCCCAATACAATCCAAGAACTTATTGGAAATTTTGTGTTTTGCCATATTACTTTCCCATCAGATGTCTGGGTACTTAAAGTCCCCCATTTCGACCAGGTCCTGTGTTTTGGATATTTCTGTTATTGGTTTTGGAAATGCCTCATCCACTCCCCTTCCTGATTTGGTCGTCTATAATATATCCCCACCATGACATAACCCCTATTTTTAGGCCTTTTATCACATGCATTGCAGGCTCCAAACTCAGCTCCATATGCATCCTGCCCATGCTGAGCTGCCACACATGGGACGTGAATCTCCGTGGTGGGCACAACTACAAAAAAGTTTGGGAACCTCTGCTCTAGATAGAGTGAAGATGACAACACAATACATTCACTTAAGTCTAATTTTAAAATTAAGAAGCATTATTACATTGACACATAGCAGAGCTGGTGACTAAAGCAGTCAACTGATCTAGTTAGTAAGACCAGTAATGTTAAAAAGGTAGAACTTTTCATTCACACAGAACCAGCTAGTTCTTGGCTCAGAGACTTATTAGCTTAAGTATGTTTTATTCTTAGTAAAAGCTGATGGGGGTATGTGGTAGAGAGCATGCCTGTTCCCAATTTTAGAACATCAGTGCTTCCTATCAAGTAGAGACAGCAAAGTATCAGAAAATTCCCAAGTATGTAGTAATACAAGACATTCCTTGAAATGTAAAGACCTCAAACTATGGTAAGAGCTTGCTAGAAAATTTTAATCAAAACACTTTCCACTGGAAAATGTTGTTTTCACAAAAATGAAATTATTCAAGAAATCATGAAGAAATTTCCTGTGGGGAAAAATATTTTAGAAAAAAAAGATTTATTTTGTTATTTTATTTTTATATTTTCTGGATTGAAATGTCTCCTGTTAGTGTTGTAATGAATCAGTTAAACATTTTAAACAAGATAAGCACTTAGTCACTAATTAGAGGAGCAGCTGTTTTCAATATCCTAGAAAAATGATTCCAGGCTGACAACCCCCTGTTCAAAGTGTCAAGCTGCTATACTGCAAGATAAACAGGAGACACTTTGGTCTAGAAAATAAGGGGCCAGATTTTTAAAGGTATTTAGGCATCTTAGCCCCCACTGAAATCAATATCATAATTGCTGTTTAAGCCCCCCCCAAAATAAAACGTATTTCAAATGAAGGCTTTATTTTGAAACAAAATTTATATTTTTCCAAAGTAAATTTTTTTTTGGTATTTCTATTTTGTGGAAAATTTCAAAATTCTGTTTTCTCTCCAATTCAGAATTAAAACAAATTTTGAAATATTGCAATTTCTTGCAAAATGAAATCTGAAATTATTACCAGCTCTAGCTATTGCTGCCATTCATTAGGTTTCACTCCAAGAAGAAAGCAGAAGTGCTGTAGCATACCTGTACATTAATACTGTATGTGATGGTAGAGAAACCAAACATGATAGAAACATAATAGGAAAAGAGATGGATCAGATACTGTGGGAAATGTCATCCATATAAATAAGCCAAATTATCTTTTCCATCACTAAAAAAAATTAGTAATGAAAGATATGACAATAGAATTCCAAATATGATCAAGACTAAAAAAAGCCAACACCAGTGTTTGTCAGAAGTTTAAAGAAAACAATTAAAAACCGTAAGCAAGATGGCTGATATTCAGTACTATAGTTAAACATTATTCATAAACAAATGTCAAATTTATATATTTAATGAGATCCAAAGAGGGGGAAAAGGAAACAATGAGATCCTAAACATTTTCTTTAGGGCAACTGACACTTCTATTTTGATCCTTCCAACCACAAAAAATACTGCAGAACTTGAACACAACAGATATAACAGAATATGTTTTTATGACTCTTTTATAATTGTGGTGGTATAGCCCTGGGACCTATGAAGCAGTCGTAATCTATGGATTTCCATCTTCTTATAGATTTCTAAAATGGCTGCTTAGAATGTTCCAATAGCATTGGTCACACCGTATAGTATGTGAGAGAGAATAAGCCTATTTTACAGCAGTGTAAATTGGTAGTAGTTAAATACTGGCCTGGACCAACCATTGCCATCAAGTTCATTTGTGCCTTTGCAAGTTGCCGTAAGTAATACTTACATGGAATATTAATAAAAAAAAAACAGATTTTGTAAAGAAGAGTCAATAAAAACCACAGATAATCCACCATTTTAAAAGCTGATTATAAGGGCTATTATCTTTCTCAAACCAGATGTCACACACAGAAATACAGTTTAACAAACTTTTCCTCCTTGGTGATAGGCTTGTTTGGAATGCTTGCTTTCAAGTTGTAAAACTGAACCTGAACTAACTTTTCCAAATTTTTAATTTTTTAAAAAAAATCTAAAATTACTCATTATGAGTTTGGTTCAGCATAATTGTATATTCCTTTTCTGCTGTAATTTCCAATAATCTACAAAAATAGGCACTAAGAATTTGGATGCAGGTTACAACATTACAATTGAAAGAATAAAGTCATACTGAACTAAAGCTGAAGGGCAGCTGAAAAAACAAACACACACATCCTATTCTCACCAAAAACAAATAGTCAAAAGGTATAAGGATTGAGGACATTTCAAAAATGTAGTTTGTCAGTAGCCTTTTTCTATTTCACCATCTCATTCCCAGACAGGGATTCACCTGTAAATTCACAATCCAGAACAGTTTGTAGTAGGGTGACCAGACAGCAAGTATGAAAAATTGGGACAAAGGGTGGGGGGTAATAGATGCCCATATAAGAAAAAGCCCCAAATACTGAGACTGTCCCTATAAAATCGGGACATTTGGTCACCCTCATTTGAAGAGAAGACTTTTGGTGTTACAAATAAAGTTCACCAGTGCAGTCTGCTTAAGGAGGCAGCATGTGAGCATGACTGTGCGTTCACTGCAGAAAGTTAACTTGAGCTCTTACTCAGTTGTTGCCCCTAAAGCCCCTCCAGTCCATACACCCAACCCTTTCATCACCCTAGTTTAGTGGTGCCTCCTCTCCAGGCTAGATGGCCTGGCTGGAGTTATAGGTTAGTGCTTTCAGTTGGACTGGTAACACACTAGGATGATCACCTTTTCAAAAGGCAAAAGCGTGACACATGCATCAGCCCTGCCCCGTCCATGGCCCTGCTCCTGCCTCTCCTCTTCCCTCTGAGGCCCTGCCCCCATCTGGTCCCTCTGAGGTCCCGCACCCTTCACTGACTCAACCTTTCCCATTTTTTGAATAACTTCTAGACATTATTAAATAAAGTCAAAGGGGCATGTTTCCCCTGCCTTCTTCTTCCACATGCCAGGGCCCCAATGACTTTAATGGTTTTCTGTGCACAGATCAAAAAAATATACGCCAAAGGAGCTCAAAATGAAATCAGCTCAGGCTTAGAAATCATTTGAGCTGCAAGTATTTAGCTGTGCAGATTGAAACTATGGAGTTTTCTCATTTTTGAGTCACCAACAGGACAGCATCTGTGGTCAGGTTAACCTGCAAATTCAAACTGCACTTAACCATTCCTGATCATAAATGAATCAAAGAGTTTTAATTCTGTGAGGTGCTAATCATCCTGAATTCCCATTTACTTCAGTAGAAGTTGAGGGCTTTCATTACCTACCAAGAGACGACTTTGAAGGATCTGGCCCTACACCTTTACCTTGACATAATGGAGAATCATCATAAATTATCTATTGCATTTCTTGAGCAGTAATTTTAGATGGCCTGAAACAAACACAAGACCATTCAGATTTTACTTTAAAGTAATCTGTTGACTATGGGAAAATGTAAACTTAGTACGTGCAGATAAACAAATTTTGGTGGACTGAAACTGAGCAGTATGTACCCCCAAGGGAATGAATCTAGTTTTCAACAACTGATCAGCTGATCATTGACATTCTAAAGTATAATGTGGGTTCCTAAAATTCTTCAGATATGTACTTTTCTCTAATCACTATCATGATGTAACAAGATTCAACTACCTGAGGAAATAAAATGTATTTATTCTGCAGTTTTGAGATACATAAATACAGCTATATGTTCAAATGGAATGGTTAACCTAGGAACGAAACATATAAGTAATAGCAAATCTCCTAACTATGCACACTAGAGAGGAACACTGAAGCATGATAGGACATTTTCTTTGACTTTTTAATACCAGGTTCATTTATAGAATTAGTGTAGTTTAAATGCATGCTTTGGCATTTGTTCTGTGCTGATTATAAATTACAATCTATTATATGGCAAGATAAGGCAGGAACACCGGTTTATCCATAAAAAGGTTCTAGTTAATTATTGTAAGTTTATTTATGGGGGATTCATTTAACTCCTTCTTGGCCTGCACTACTGCATTCGCTACCTCTCTGAAGAGAGCAAAGAATACATCTTTGAGAATCCCATGTTTCACTGCACCTTCTCACATTTTACTACTCACTCAATAAGAAAAAACTAAAAGATTTATTATGCATCCTGGTCACACTTGCACTCTTGCAGAATGTTTTCTTGGTGATGTCATAGTCAGCAATATTTTAGTACTGCCAAATAGATTAAGCCAAATGAGTTTCACCTGCTGATGTTGGCACCACTGAGAAACCATTACTGTGCAGGAAGGATTAGACTGCATGACCATTTTCTTATGCAGTGAGGACTCCTGGGAGGAGGAAAAATGGAAGCAAAGAGCTAGAGGAAAAGAGGCCTATGTGGAAACCAAGTTAGAGAGAGGTGCTACCATTAATGGAACTAGTCTAAATTAAAGCCTTTCCTTTCCAACAAAAACCTTACCTCCTTCTTTCACATTCACAGTCCTACCCAACCAGCCGCCTCATGAACACAACATTTCCTGTGTGAAAGAGGACTGGGAGGAAACCATCACCATTAGCCAACCAGAAGTGAAATTAAAGTTTAAACTCATTAACTTGAGAGGTAAAGAAAATTAGCTTTCAATGAAGAAAAAAGGGACTGGGTATATCTGGCAAGAGCATATCACTGTGTGATCTAATAGAATACTGATTGCAAAGAGACATCAGTTTAAACAGAAACATGGAAATACATGAAAGGGTCACTATCTGGTTTAATTTTATTTGTTTAATAATTTACTATGCACACATTGTTTGACTTCTCAGTGCATTATATACTTAAAACCAAAACAACAATCAGTAGTGCCCACAGTGAGCAGTAACAATAGCCTTCTCCAGAAACAAACATTTTACAAAGGAACTACATTTATAAATGAAAAAAAAAAACCTTCAAAATGGCAAAACAAAAACAAAAACAACAAAAAACCACCAACAACCCTACACAGAACTCCTGTCCCAGTCTGATGGGGATTAAAATACCACAACAGAAAAACATCCAAAACCACCATCAAACATGGGGAAAAAATGCACCAAAGCACAAAAAAGTTACCATGGAAACAAACACTCCTTTCCAACCAGTCAAATAAAAGCCTCATTACTGCAAGCCTTACTCATGTGAGTAGTCCCATTGACTTCTAAAGACCACTTGCATAAGCACTACTGGAGCTGAAATCAATCAACACAAAACAAAAAAAATCTCCATTATTTGTCCATGCATCAAAGTAAACCTACAACCAACAAAAATGCAAAACTACAGAAATAAGCCATCTGTGCTGAGAGTTTATGCATCAGAACAGTAATAATAGTAACAGGAAGTATTATATTCTAATTCCATATATTCTTAGCTATGTGAACAGTCCTTTGGACTTCAAAGGGAAGTTTGCACAGAATGCAAAACGTCATAAACAAATAAGAGAAAAACACTTTAATGTAATCAGTGTCTATAAATTATTATTTCCTTGTAATTTATCATAAAATGTGTTAACAGATTATAGATACAGAACTATATAATTATTTAGATTTCAGTTTATAAGCATTTTAAGGCAGGTGGCTATATCATCACTATCATTTTATATGTCTCTGTAATGTGTTTTACTTTAACATATGTTAATAAAAAGTTATTGTAGAGAGAAATAAGACTCTAAAGGTACTAAAGGTAGGACACAAAAGCTTAAGTGTTTCTGGAAAGAAATATGAAAATATCTGACTTGCCTTACCTTCTCAAAAGAATGCTTAGAGAAGCATTCCAGCCTCACCTTAAGCTATTATTAGTAAAAGCTCTATCAGGGCACTTCAAAACAATGTGTTTCCATACATCATCTGAAATTGTAGGCACATTATGAATTAATGAAAGCATGAGGCTTAAAACAAAAAATGTGGCAATTCTTGGTTTAGTAAAACTATTCATACTATTTTAATGCAGATTATTATTGAATAAAGAAAATATAACCAAAGCTATTTGTTTTATAAAGCTTCATCTGTGGAAGTAGAAAAATGCATGAACACACAAACTCACGCTGAACTGTCTGTGCCCAGTACATCTATATTTGTGTGTGCACCTGTAGGCTTGAAAGTGCAAATCCATATAAAAACCAATTACAAATTCCTTACTGGTTTAAGGTTTGATTTTGTAAAACAGCTGCTCTGTGCATGGAACTCCAAGTTAATGGGAAAACTATACTCGGAACAGCTGCAGAATTTGGTCAGTATGACAGATGACCTGTGTGACAGAGAGAAGAGAAATAAAGCAAGCGAGAGAGAAAGAAGTTGGTACCTGAAAACAAACTATCAAGCCAACAGTTAAACCTATGAAGTCCAATCAAGAGAAAATATCCATGGCATTGCAGGCCACACAAGCATCAGCATAGATGCTGACTCTCCAGTTGGCCAGCTGCAGAAAGAATTGGGTGGCGGGGAGGGGAAGGGAAATCAGTAGCTCTGTGCTGAAGAATTGCTCTTCCCATATTACAGGTTCCAGCACCTCCATAAAGAATCCTTCCACCAACCTGGAAAAATAGAGAAGCAAAGTCCAAAGTTTTTCTGGGCTGTGGTCTGGATGATGCAGAGTGTGACTGCAGCTCCAGCAGTCATAACTGAGCTAACTTTAATGTAGCTAGCTTGTGTCCTGGAGCCACGGCCTCACTCACTAAGGCCTTGATTCAGCAAAGCTCTTAAGTACCTGCTTATTTTAAAGAAAATGAGTAGTGGTGTGGCCAACAATCACAATTTCTTCACAAGTCACAGGATTTTAGCCAGGGCTGGAGCCAGTCTAGCTATGATGTGAAAAGCTCCAGTAATCATAGGTGGCAAAGGAAAACAAATTTTCTTGAAAAAAGAAGAACAGGAGTACTTGTGGCACCTTAGAGACTAACAAATTTATTAGAGCATAAGCTTTCGTGGACTACAGC
>NC_048302.1:55303125-55384535 GCF_013100865.1 Trachemys scripta elegans
CCAGGCAGCCTCCAGACCCTGCGCCCCCGGCTGGGCGCTTCCCCTCCCGGGCTCCAGCTGTGCTGGAGAAGCGCCGGCCGGGGGCGCAGGGTTTGGGGGCTGCCCGGCAAACCGTGAAGCCGGTAGCACTCAGGCAGCCCTTTTCGCGTGGCTGGGAGTGGGAGGGAGGAGGGGCGGAGTTGGGGCGGGGAAGGGGCGGAGTTGGGGCGGGGTTGGGAAATGGGCGGGGCCAGGGCCCTGTGGAGGATCCTCCTTTTTTATTTGTTAAATATGGTAACCCTAGGAGGTCTTCCCATTGGGCCAAGTAATCCACCATCTATGCTGTCTCCCTCATAAAACCAATGAAAGTGTTGCACATAAATTAGCTGTAGAATAAGAGTGGTGATTGAGTTCTCTCTGGTACTACAATTGTCCAGGACTCTTGGCCTGGTATAGATACAAGCTTTACAGATTACATCTGTGCAACAGCGAAGTCAAAATGGCTGAGAACTTAAACGTTGGATGGCAACAAAGGACAAATACCAGTGATGATTAAACCTTGTGACATTCAGAACAGAGAGAGATTTCAACAATGCTTGTAGCTGTTTCCATTGCTTCACACTGACTCAGACATTCTAGCCGTAAGAGTGGCACACAGAGACAATCTTGGAATCTTATTACATAGATCAGAGGTTCTCAAACTGTGGTCCGTGGAGCTGTGCAGGCGTGGCTCCACTAATTGGGTGCCTGGACCCTTCAGAAGATGCATATGTAGGGTTAGGTGGTGGCCTTCGGGGAGATATGGGGTAGGTGGGAGGGGGCAGTGCAGTGAGAAGAGGGGCTGGGGGGGAATTTGGGATGTGCAAGGCTGCGGTGACCAGAGAAAGAGGCGACTTTCCCTAGCTCCAGGGCTGAGGCTGCTGGGGAGAGACAGCCCTCCTTCCCAGCCTCAGCTCGGGGGCTGCCGCGGTGGGAGAGGCCCCCCTCTTTCCCAGCCCCAGCTCGGGGGCTGCTACAGAGGGGAAGAGAGGGCACATCCATCACATTGGAAAGGTAAGACTACTGATATTAAAATATGAGTTGTGTGCTTTTATTTGTAGAACAAAAAAATTGTTTATTATTATTTTTATATGGTGCTTTTATCCAAAGTGCTTTACAATAGTTAGCTAACGGTACAAACAACATTTGGAAAGTTCATTAAGTGGTCCGCCGAGACCCTCAGCAATTTTCAAGTGGTCCGCAAAAAAAGTCTGAGAACCACTGACATAGATATTCATAACGGTGCAGTCAGCACTTATGAAAATCTTTAGAGTGATTTACAAACTTTAATCAACCTTTACATGCTCCTGTGATCTGGTTAGAATTATACCTATTTTAGAGATGGGGAGACGATGACAGAGAAGGTAAGTGACTTGGACAAGTTCTCATGCCGCAACAGTATCAGAGGCAGGTCTCAGGAGTTTCTGATCCTCAAATGCAAGATCAGACTGCTACACTATCCTATCATGCTAACTAACAACAAATAGATATGTTTCTTACTTCACTTACACTGTTCCAACATTTTAAAATAGTGAAATTTAAAATAGTACGTCTCCCAGTTCAAAGCACAAAATATGAGATTGGAAATTAGAATCTGAAACTTTTTGCATAATTCACTATACTTATTTTTAATTCTTCAGATGCTAATTCAAAGCATTTTAAATAATTAGAAATGGAACCAGTTCCATTCTTAAAACTATTATAATTATGCAACTGTAAAAAAATTCTGTCATTAAATAACGTAAAATGAAAAGTATTCTACTAATAAATATTCAAACTTATCACATGCAAGACAAGTAAGTTATCAAAAATTATGTTACGTGTTTTTAAAGAAACCAAAATTCTAATCTTTCCAAATCTTTTTCTCATTTTTCCATAGCAAGTGCAAACACTGACAGGTAGCAGTTATAGAGTAGAAGATTACTCTATTATTTAATTTTTAAATCAACTAAAATATCCTTCTATTACACATTAGAGGGAGAAATAATAGCCTGCCAACTGCCATGGAAAATTTTGGTGAAGTAGCAGACTAGAACTGAAGTCACTGACTGATATCTACAGCAAATACTTTTGGTAATTCTCCTGTAGTGATCACAATTACTGATGAAGTTCAAATGTGTCTTGACAGGATTGTCAAGACAAACTAGAAACGTTCACAACCTCAGGTCCAAGAGTTGGTTATTCAGTTGAATTTCATTCAATTTCAATTAATGATATACAGTGCTCTACTTTTCACCCTCTCTTTATAGCTGAAGACCTGAACTTTATATAGAACAGACTCAAAGAAAATGAAAATATAAAACAAAACACAAAACATGGAAGTTATTTGTTCTGCACCTTACACAACCACTGTTTCTCCCCGTAAATCCTTCACTGAATTATATAAAAAAATCAGGACTAGATTCAAAAGGCTGAATATTGAATATAAGAATGGCCATACTGGTCCAGTGGTCCATCCAACCCAGTATACGGTCTTTGACAGTGGCCAATGCCAGGTGCTCCAGAGGGGATGAACAGAACAGGCAATCATCAAGTGATCCATCCTCTATGGTCAACTCCCAGCTTCTGGCAAACAGAGGTTAGGGACACTTCAGAGCATGGTTTTGCATCCCAGCCCATTTTGGTTAATAGCCATTGATAGACCTATACTCCACTAACTTACCTAGTTTTTTTTGGAACCCTGTCATAATCATGGCCATCACCACCTCCTCTGGCAAAGAGTTCCACAGGTTGACTGTGCATTCTGAGAAGAAGTACTTATTTTTTGTTTGTTTTAAACCTGCTGCCAATTAATGTCATTTGGTGACCCCTAGTTCTTGTGTTATGACGAGTAAATAACACTTCCTTATTTACTTTCTCCACACCAGTCGGGATTTTATAGACCTCTATCATATCCCCTCTTAGTTGTCTCTTTTTCAAGCTGAAAAGTCCCAGTCTTATTACTCTCTCTTCATATGGAAGCTGTTCTTACTGCAATGCCTAACTTTTAGATGTCCTTCCATCCAGTGTTATTCACAACACTAGGCTCCCTATGCAACGCATGAGGAGAGTGAGGCATCTAAAAATGGATTAACAAAAGCCAGCAAATGGATCAGGGAGCCACGTAAGCTATCTAGTGGGAAATGCAATAGGTGGGGAGACCAAGCTCCACCTTCAAAGAATTTAGGCACCTACCTCCATTCCTGGCTGGAGTTAGACAGCTATTTTCACTCAGGAACATCCATGAGCTCTCCTGGAGTCAGCACCTAAGCCAGGATAGTCTTTTCTCAAGAGAGGAGGAGGAAGTACCCTCCCTTTCCTTTATGCTCAATATCCTAGTGGTCAGAGCACTTCCCCAGTATATCAGAGGCTAAGCTTCAAATCCATCCTTTGACTGATTCTGCGGGGACTAGAATCCAGGTCTTCCTCCACTCTGAGGTGAGTGCCCTAGCTATTGGGCTATAGAGTCATACCCACTCTCTTGGCTTGCCCAATGACTATTTAAGTATATGCCAGTGGTCAGGTCACTCAAATGGGAAGTGGGAGACCCAGGGTTCATGCTCTGAATCAGGCAGAGGAGGGATTTTAACCCAGGTCTCTCACATCATGGGTGAGTGGCCTTGCTACTGGGCATAAAACCATCACCTGCTCCTCCTCTCTTTTGTGTGGGTGTTCTCAGAACATGCGTACCATACCTGGCCCAAATGAGGAGATGGGCAGGGAAATGCCGAATTTGTGAGTCTCACCTGATCCAATGTGTGAGTTGGGTGCCAACCAGCTTGCTGGTGTCAGCACTTAGGCAGATGTGCACATACAAATTTCTGCTGGTGGGTATACCATGGGACTTTACCGGTGGAAACGTAGGCACTTAGAAGCTTTAGGTGTCCAAAGGGTTAGGTGGCAGCTAAGTGGTGGTTTTGTGAATGCTAGTGGTGCCTAAATGTTGGACTTCAGGACCTAAAAGGGCCAATTAGGCACCTCAGACCCCCTTGTGAATCTTGCTTTCATTAACTAAATAAAATGGGGCCTGATCCTGGGGGGAGCTTTCACTGATTTCAGTGGGGGGCAAGAGTAAAACCCATGGATTAATGCCCCCAAATGCCTCCCTTTTCATTTTTGACTGCTAATCCACCAAAATCTACAACTACATGGTCAAACTGATGCCTGTAAGTGCATATCATGAAAACGTGTGCCTACATATGTATTTATCTATGAAATTAGTAGAATTCTGCTTGTAGAAGCAGGTTTTTGGTTAGCACAATTCATATTAAAAATGAATGGACAAAGAGGGCTCTCAGATAGAGCACAATTAAATCCCTAATAAAGAGCCTGACTACATACATTCTTTGCTCCATTAACCATTTTATGGCTATCCTCAAAGAAGCTTTGACAATGTGTTTTAGCAAGTGTTGAAATTATTTCTGCTATAAACAGGTGTAGAATGTGCAGAATAAGCACTTGAGCAAGAATCAAAGTGATAAGAGAAACTCAAGTGTCTAAAATTCTGACATGTGTAGGGCTAGTTAATTCTTAGTTCTCTATCTGTATGTCTACACTGGCCCTGTGAGGGTAAAGGGTCCCAGAGCTTGGGCTCCAGCCTGAGCCCAAACATCTACACAGCAATTTTTAGCCTCAGAGCCAGAGCCCTGCAAGCCCGAGTCAGCTGCCCCGTAGGGCTTTTATCCCTGTGTAGATGAGAAATATATGAAGGGATGGTCAAAAGAAGCCACTATCCTACCCCACCTGTGCCCTTCATAGAGGTCAGACACAATCGCAGTCCTTGCCTTCCATGACTGCAAATATCAGGATTGTGCCGGATCCCTGCACAGGAATGTAAGTGGTGGGGAGACTCCTTAAACCCTCTTCACAGACTGTTCCTTACGTGCCAAACTGCATCTTCTTTATTTCTGACCAGGGTGAGCAAAATAATAAAACAAGTTGTCAATTCTGATCAATTTCAAGTGGAAAACTTTTTGAATACACTTAAAGGTAACATTTTATCCACTAATTGAATTTGGGGTCCAACTCATTTTAATTAATATTAAGATGATCTTCATAACCACAGCTGGTGAATAGCCTGGCACCATACTACTGTATCTTCGCCTATGATCTCTTCAGGTCCCAGGCAAACATCCTATAACAGAGCAGCTGTACTGCTCTTGTCAAAAGAGCGTCAACCTTGGTGTCCTAAGAGACTGAAACGGAATCAGACTAAGGCCAGAAGGGACCATTATGATCAATCTAGTCTGACCTCCTGCACATCAGAGGCCACAGAACCTCACCCACCCACTCCTGTAATACCTTCTGTTAACTATACTCTCTCTAGCATTTCATATGATGAAATTATTCTTCATTTCTTCTAAAAATTTGTATGGAGTGTTAATAAAATAGCATGATTACACATTAGAAGTGGGTACATTTCAGTAGTGATAAAATGAGATCTATTTCTATAAAGTGCTCTGGGATATTTCTGGAAGAAGGGTATTTTATCATCATCATAAGTATAGTCTAAACTTTCTGCAGAAGGTTGATATATAAAAATTTTCACAATATTTACAAAAGCCCAAGTCTATTTTTTTTGTACATACTAGTCAGGTCCCGAAAAATTTAAAAACTTAAATCAATTGTGCTTCTTAAGGCACACAACTGCTACATAAAAATAGTAATGATCCTTGAAAAAAACAGGAAAAAAAATCTAACAGGTTTCTGAATGAAGGTATGGTATATTGCCAATGGTGACATGCAGTAATTATTCTTGGACCATGAAGTCATCACCACAAATTATGAAAATGCTGAAATAATATTTCTACAGTTTCATCTTTCCCTCATGCAGAAATTCCTCTGCTAAGACTGCAAAATTTTGACCTTAAATTTAAAGACATTATGCTAGTTTAATTAATTATTTAGAGCAGAGGTGGCCAACCTGTGGCTCCGGAGCCGCATGCAACTCTTCAGAAGTTAATATTCAGCTCCTTGCATAGGTGCTGACTCTGGGGCTGGAGATACAGGTGCCAACTTTCCACTGCTCAACCCCAGGCCCAGGCCTCCACCCTTTCCCACCCCCTCCCCTGAGCCAGCTGCACCCTTGCTCCTCCCCCCTCCATCCCAGAGCCTCCTGTACACTGCGAAACAGCTGATCGCGGCAGGCAGGAGGCATGGGGAGGGAGAAGGAGGTACTGATCAGCAGGGCTGCCGGTGGGCAGGAGGTTCTGGGTGTGGCGGGGGGGCTGCTGACATATTACTGTGGCTCTTTGGCAATGTACATTGGTAAATTCTGGCTCCTTTTCAGGCTCAGGTTGGCAACCCCTGATTTAGAGGCTTGTCTTGTAATCAAGAAAATATTAAAGTTCAGACTATATTTTACTTCACACAATTTCTTTACAGAAATTAAATCCTAAAGAGTATAATTAAAAATACAAAAATTTGATTCACTCTCACATTAACTAACAAAACATGACATATATACATTTGTCATCTTATTCATAAACCTTGACTATTAAGATACACTATGAACTGAATAACTGAAATCCAGTTCTATGGAAATTGAGATTAGACATTGTAATGTTTTTGTCTATTTAGATCTGATTCCAACAAGGTCACATATCATCTGAAAACATGAAGGAAAACACAGAGTTTTATTAACTTTCTTACACTATTGTCTTTAGTCAACACTTCTTTAATATTTAGCCACATTTCCTCAAGTTTGTCAAAGGCTTCATGTCCCCCCCAAAACTGCGGAATAGTGTGTTCTTCATGATCATACTACAATGCACCTAATTCAATATGACTCAAGTTCTCTGTGAAGGGAGCTATTCCAATGAACAAGTCCAACTATTTATGGACTGGATCACTGATCTAGAAAAGTTCACAGTTCAGTTGATATTCTTAGGAAAAAAAATCTGCTTGCTAGGAAGCAAAATGTTAAAAGATTTTTTAAATATAATGATGCAATTTCAGCAGATTTATGAGCACAGTATTTTTTAATGGAATGGACCCAGCAGCACTTTATTTTGAACTTCCCCCCCAGGCTGGGTCATTTAAAACTTCAATGCAGAAATCACTTAAGATTATATTGTAGGTAGCAGTGGTGTCTTGACAGAAATATGGTTAAAATGACCCTACAGACCTTGGCCACCTTGTATCTCTATGTCTTTATTCTATATGCATATCTTGCAGTTCACTGGAGATCTTCTATGCAGTTTGATAGGGTTAAGTCTGGAAGATAGTTTGGCGCATACAGGTTTCTAGGCAATGTTTCACTTAAACTTAATTTTATATCATCTGCTTGATGAAAAGACAAGGAGAAACATTTTTCAACTTTTATGCACAGTAGAACAGATCTAATTTCAATACTGATTCTTAATATTACTGGTATAGTAAAGTAACAGGTTTACTTCCCTAAATACTGCTTATTCTCAGAAAGCCTGAGAGAGAGAGAGAGAGGGGCTCTTTCAAGATGCTTTCATGTAAGAAAGCAGTCCTTCAATTTCACAATGCTGCTAGTGTTGAAAATAACGTCTTCATTCTGAATCTTAAAGTCCAGTTTTTTTGGTGGGAGAAAAATAATTACAAACTATTTAAGTGAGGGAGCCACATAATGGAGCTCTTTTGTTTAAATTAAATTCAGAGTGGAGATAAGGGGACCAATCTGCCCTGATCTACAGCCATTAACTTAACTGTATGGGTATTAATCAGCGCAGAATTTGTCCAGAGAGTATAAGTGAAAGTAGGAAAAGGCCTTCATTTTCCATTATTTCACATATATAATTTCTGCATCTCTGAGCTTTCCACTTTGTTCAACAACTCTATAACCATAAGCAGAGCAGTTGCTTCTGTTTTACTTTGTATACTATATTTCCATTTTCTACAAGTCCTTTATTAAAGCATCTGGGAAACCATTTTATATGATCTTCTGCCTTTTGGACACAATGCACCAGTTCCACATCCTGGGTGTTAGCTTTATGGGAGCCATTAAGCAACCCCATCTTACACTGTTATTGATCATCATCTAATAGTGCCTATGACTTTCAGAATTATATAAATTAGCCAGAGTGAGCTTGCTGTTTAAAATACAATCCCACCCTTCTCATTTGGTCTTGGAAAAACATTTTAGTAAACATGATGAATGAGCCCACTGAAACACTATTTTGCACCCTCACCTCATTCGCGCATATCCTAAAATTTCATTTCTGCCCTATTCACGTAGAGATTTCATAACATCTTTATACAAAAAATGATTCATTAAACATACTTACTATGTATATACACACACAGAAGAACTAGATGATAAACTTCAGAACCATGTTATCAATTTCAGGACTCTGATGAGTGAATTTATCATGCACCTGTGATCTCATCTACCTCCACACTAATCTACCTCCCCTGGGATTTATTCTAATTTTCCAAACCAATAAGCAACTTCTACAGCTGACTTTTTTTTTTTTTTTTTTAAAAGCAACCTGCCTGAAACTCCCCCTTTTCCAGAAAGGGGTGGAATTTCACCTAAAATAAAATCGTGCCTAAAACAAATTAAGGGAAAGATTCAGACTTGAGCACCAATAACAGAAGTATTGAAGATAAAAATGTCAAAACTTCAATGTCTGATATCTTGCATCCTTGCTGGGCTAGAAGTGGAAGTTTTAGATCACAAGGTTCCTTGCTTCCCAATGAGGAAACAGCACTCACTACATTTTCCTTTACAGGTTTAGGAATCAACTAATCAACTTTAAAGATGCATCATTGTTATGTACATTCTAGGTTATTTCTGGAGAATTTTATTGCTCCCTCTAAGCCCTCTAGTGTTGAATTAATGGTGTAAAAAAATACACTCTGGCTTTCATGGAGGAGGGATAATCCAAATACATTTAAAAAAAAATTTTAAACAAGTTGAAAATAGTTTTCTGTTTTAACAGCAGACATATACAGAATCCATGATGATGTGGTGTGATGGAATAAAGATTGTATCACTGCTCATTAGAGATATGTGTAATACTCATGGCTTCACCACTTGTAATGAAAGCATCCAAATTCATTTTAATGAACCCTTCATGCCACACCACCATATATATTATTTATAAAGTTCCTCCCATGTTTCTCAATTGTTCGGTCATTTTGTCTTTTGAAGAAAATTCTTTTCATCTTTGTGTCTAGTATGGAGCCAAAAACAGTGTCAGCACTTAAACATAGATTTATGTTTCCTGAAATTTCCTAATAGGTTTTGTGGGCATCTAAGACATATAAAGGGCCACCTTTACTCCCACCTCTCGATCCACTTCCTGGGGATATGGCGAAACAAATTCCACCCTCGCTATCTATGATACTTTGGAAAATCTGAGTATGAACCAAGGGAACTTTCAGAGAAAGTTTAGAGCTTCTGCGCATTTCTCCATGGGAGGACATGATTTGGTCTCACAATTTTCCATCTATAAGAGTAACTATCACATGAAATTCATACAATTTGGTTTTATTTTGAGATTCACACAATATGTAAAATCCTGGCCCCACTGAATTCACTGGGAGTCTTACCATTGACTTCAATAGAGATATAATTTCACCCCATATATATACATACCAAAAAAAACCTCTTAGAATTGGGCTCCTAATATCAAAATCTAAAATTACAAACTGTGATCTGTACTATCTCTGCAATGAACTTTTTGTACATATATTGCTGTTAAATGCTTTGCCATCAGGCTCCTTCAGTGTTCTGCAATGTGCATTTGATGCATGTCTCATTATATTTATACTTGTCATGTTTCTAATGTGCGTGTTGCGGCCTGTAGGAGAATAATCAGTTTTGTCAAGAAATTAATAAAAAATAAAGCAAGATCCACTGCTCTGTGCAATAATTGTATAGTCATTTACTTATATATTTTTTAAATGTTGAATAATAATATTTTCAGTTTGTATGTAAGAGACCCCATACTCCCTTCCCCTATATAGTTCATGATAGGATACTACTTATTAACATTAGGATCTTTAACTTCAAGTCAATTGTTCAAACAGACACACAGTTCCCAGTTCAGTTGGTTCCAAGCAATTCTTCATATTTAGGGTATCCAGATAGCAAGTATGAAAAATTGGGACAAGTGGTTGGGGGTAATAGGCACCTATATAAGACAAAGCCCTGGATATCGGGACTGTCCCTATAAAATTGGGATATGGTCACCATATTCATATTCTCTTTTCTGCTATCTATTATGCCTTGGATAAAGAAATAAAATGTTTTTGTTCTTCATGTTTTCTAGTCAATCATCTTTACATCCCTTTGTATTTAGCCTCTGTTTTTGCACTCGTATTAAAGTTCAGTGGTTAAAATTTACGTTTCCTTTTTTAACATATTTCTTGATTTTCATAATTAGTTTAGAAGTTTTCTTCAGGGTCTTTCTTATACTGTGTTTTTTCATCTTATTTCCTGAATTCCTTCTCTGAAAATCTGAACTATTGGATTGAGGGGTTCTCTTCTCTTCCACTATGTGGTACCTCATCTACAGACAAGATTTACAAGATTCAGATGTCAGATATGTAAACTATTTTTCCTTCGAGAGCAGCAGCTGGCACTTTGCTATCTTCCATAAACGTGTGTTTCTGGCTCTAGATTTTCCTCTGGGTTTCATTATCTTCTATCAGCAATGCCACTTTGTTCACTTAACTTAGGTTATGATGAAATAGAAATTTTGTAGTCACTGGTAAAAATCAAGTCTTGCAGAAATGTCTCCTGAGGCCTCAGTGTACACTGAGCGGAACAAGAGAGGAAGTACTTTCTATGCTCATGTATTTTCAACACATAATTGCACGTGTTCCTTCTAGAACTATTCTCATCACAGTATCTATGACATGAATCTCTTTGAACCAGCTTTTCATTTTCACTTACAAGCAGAAATACTATATGCACAGTCTGAAAATAATATTTTTGTTCCTCATGGTGTGATTAAAACCCACCTTTGTGAATTATCCTTAAACATTTTATCCTAGAGATCTATTCAAATTATGACAAAAGTCTAGTCATCCATAATTCAGAAGCAGTCACCTGTTATGTATTTGTGTTAATGGCTTTTGATATACCAATAAAGAACACTGCTGGGACTGAGTCAGCTAAAATACTCTGCACAAGGAACACAACATTGCCTGAATTGTGACCTTGTTTTAATATAATTTTAGCAATGTTTGTATATTTAGAAAATGATGATCAATATGGTTTCTCCAGGCATGATGATCAAAAGTGGTGGTATACACAAAGGAATTCATACCTATAATTTTTAAATGTATGTTATGTATGTGGTGTGAGTAAATAAGAGAACTTTCATAAATGTCAAACTACTGTCACTTTCTCTCTCTCTCTCTCACACACACACACACACATAAAAGAAAGAGAGAGAGAGCGCAAAGAGATAGGTCTTTTTTAAAGACTAAAGATATGCAAAAGAAAAAGTGACGCAGTTTGTCATTTATGAAAGTACTCTTAATTACTCACACCACATACATAACATACATTATCTGGTCGCCAAGACAAGAATTGCACAAACTGGATTGCTCAGGCAACAGTTATGTAATGTTTTTGATGTTCTAGGTCTGATCTTGGGCAGTATTAATTTAAAAATTTTATTAGTTTTAATTTCATATGATGTATACACTGCCCACACTGAATTATGTGAAATGCATCCTTATTTTACCATTTGACCTCATTTCCTTTATAGATTGTGCAGTCATGCAGGCAAGTGGACACTTGAGTGTGGGAAAGAGTTTAATTACAAACATCTCAGATTTCTAATATAGAAACCAGGAACAAAATTGAAATCAGTAATACAAGAAATTTAATGAAAACTGAGAAGGATAGAAATCCTATTTTAACCCAGAAGAAGTAGGACTGTGTTACATAGACTTCTCACAGACTACTCTATAACATGGTGATGTTAGACTGCATCGCCAACATTATTACCCAGTATTTGCACTCAGATCAAGATGTGCTTTGCATAAAACTAAGGGTGAAAGAGAAGAGGTGGTTTTAATATGAAATGCACATTGCACATGTTAGAGTACCCTCAAAGCTGCAGTAATTTATGGGGACTGCCTGAGGCCTGAAGGGACCATTTCTACAGCCAGGAATGACTGGGGTATAGGGACAGGGACTGGTTGGTGCATAAACTGCTATACTGACTCTCTTCAACAAGTGATTCCTCAACTAATGAGAAATCCTCAAGTAGCCTGATGAAACAAGTTTGGGGCTGTTTTGTATTGCAGAGGCAGGACTTAGGATCTGGCCCTATGTGTCCAGACTTGTGAGTATGCACATATCATTCAAATGGAAACTGGGGATCATTCCTAACATTGATGTCTGTCCCTCAGGAAAAACTATGCAGAACAAGAGTCAGTGATGTTAGCTGCATAGGAATTATGGAGCTTAAGAAATGGATGACTAATGGCACAAGAATGAAAGGGTAGAAGTAAATATAAAAACCATGTTTTGATGTTAACTGCGTGTGGGTAGGGCTACGCAGACCAAAAGATAGGCACTTATACAGCCACCCATTTTGCCTAACTATCACAAATATACACAATGAAAAAGCATTATAAAAATAATGATTAGTTGTTAAAGAGAACTTTCACACTGTGAACAAACTTGAGAAAAAAGATGACTCATATTTAAAACAAATTTGCCAATATTTTTTCTGTCCCTTCATTTCTACTATTAAATTTTATGTTTCAGAGTAGCAGCCATTTTAGTCTGTATCCGCAAAAAGAACAGGAGTACTTGTGGCACCTTAGAGACTAACAAATTTATTAGAGCATAAGCTTTCGTGGACTACATCCCACTTCTTCGGATGCATCCGAAGAAGTGGGATGTAGTCCACAAAAGCTTATGCATTAAATTTTATGTCTCCCTCTGCTAGATTATGTTAAAAAAATCACAATCTTGTAATGATGACATTAGCGTTTCACCAATGAACTAATTTACATCACCAAGTAAGCTGACTGGTGAGTCCATCACGCTCTAGTGTAAATCTGTTGAATTCAATTCAATTATTTTCATGTAAAACAGGTGTGAGAATAGAATCACATAGAATCACACAATTTCATATCAGGAATTAACAGAAGATGTATTATTAGGTTCTAGGAATCTATTTAAACATATATAGAGTATATAAGAATATCTGCAAAAGGCAGCACAAAATTATGGAAAAAAATACAAAAAGGTGTGTAGATTTGTGACTCATACTTTTAAGAATTTTCTCTATCATGAAACTCTTCTGTTAAAAGCAAACACTGTATTGTTCTAGACCCAAATCGTTATGGGGGGGGGAACTTTACCATGTTGAGCAAGAACAAATAAAGTTTGGCAAAATAAATCAGGAATGATTGAGAAATATCACTAAAGAATAGAAGAAAAAAAAACACATTCTTGGTTTAAGGGTATGTTTTGGAGAAAGAGTAATTCTCCATACAGTCAAGTATGGTGTGCAAAAAAATTTACATTTATCAAAAATATATGGGTTTTAATGAAATACCTTGAATAATTTAATGAAGTCCAACACAAATTGTCACAGAGACAAAATAACCTGGCTTTTGCTTTCTGTTATGATCCCTATGGATATTTATATCATTTGGTAGGGATTAAATCAATTTGGCTCTATAATAATGTGATAGGGTTCTACAGAAATTACTCGGAAAGCCCACAAATTCATTAGACAATAATTGCATTTCCATAGGTGTTTTAAATCATCCTATAGAACCCTACATCAGGAATATCATTTTCTATTACGTGATATAGATTGGTTAAACAACCTACACAAAAGCCATAATTTTCTATTAAATTCTATAAGACTTTTTCCATTTCCAGACTGAGCTGCTGTGAGATTTTATCTGCTCCAAGTTGTTTATCTGCTCCAAGATTTTATCTGCTCCTTGTTTTTTCACCCCTAAAATTAAAGATGGGAGCTGCGGGCGGCTGTGCCTGTGGACAGTCAACGTCCGCAAAATGTCTCGCAGCCCGCCAGTGGATTACCCTGGCAGCCCACAGGCTGCCCATCACTGGGCTAGGACAAAGAGAGACAGTAAAAATCCACAATAAATAAAGTTGTTATTAATTTGTATTAGGATAGAGCTCGGTGTACTAGGAGCAGTTTATAATCTCAATGAGCAACATCTGAAAGGAAACAATGTATTCAACTTTCGATACATATAAATCAACTGAAGTGGCACTTGCGCTGGGAGAGCAGTATTTGGTTCTAGTTATGGAGCAGATTATTTCTCATACTTCAAGGCATTTTTTATTGTCAACTCATAGCCTGGGATACAGAAAGATCAAGGGTGAAAACCTGACCCACTGAAATCAATGGGAGTTTTACCATTGATTTAATTGGGTCAGGATTTCATCTCACAACTTGTGTCAGACCTAGCAGGCTGATTGGTATAAGTGAGAGGCATTGTCTTAACCAATCTATAGCATCTCCAATCAAGCAGTTATTCACAAGATTAGTCCCACTGATTTTTGTGGGACTATTTGTCAGAGTATGTGTGCACCAACATGATTAAGAAGGACCCTACAGAATTATGAAGGTCTTAAAGGATTTAGATTTATCATAAATGGAATTACAAATGTGCAGAATATGATGTAAGAGATAAGAAATGACAGATAGATGATGGGACTATACCATCACTGGATGCTATTAGTAAGATCAAGAAGTGTGATAATATATCTTAATAAAGCCGTAATTTGGGGCTAGTATGTCAGTAAAAGGCCAAATTATCAAAGAGGCTTGCTCTTTGGTGCCTCTTAGGCCTCAAAAACACAGTCAGATCTGCATGGATCGACTCCTGCACCCACACAAAGCCCCTCGGATATCACCATGGGTGTCCACGGACACAATGGTCTGGAATCAGCTGCAGCATTGGGACCTAAATTTGCACCAGTAGTTACCTGTAAATGTACAAAAAGAACACACACAATTATGCATCTACTTGATTTGTGTGTGCGTAAATACAGGTGTTTGCTAATATGAGCCTAATTTCACTATTATTGGGAGACACATGGGCCAATTATGTCTTGCACGTAGAGATCTTTATGTTCTATTTCAAATGCACCTCTTATATCAAATACATGGCTATCTCCATAATCATGTCATGCAATATTTACAAAAAAATCCTTTTTTACTACTACTTATTAAAGCTAACATGATCTTATTTGTTTTGTCCTTAAAAATAAAAAAAACTGTAAAGAACTACCATGCTAAGCATAATTGCATTTCTCAGTAGTCTTAGAGACCTTCTTTGAAAACAAGAACAATGTTTTTTCATTATCTGATTTTAATGAAATTTCAAAACTATGTTCCTTTTCATTCTGAATTCATAACATCATTTAAATTCTCCAAGTCTAAAAGACAGGAAAAAACCCTGACATTCCTTCATGGTTCAGTGTTACTTTAAAGCACATAATCTAATGTGACTTGAAGCTTGTGAATAGTTAAGTTACGATTACAATTTACAGTATAAAAAACTGTAATAACTGTACATCTGGGCAGTTGGCTTAAGTGGCAGAGGCTAAATAAAAGCTGGAGGATGTTTTATTTTGTCTATTTCATATTCTTCAAGGACATGGCAGCTTGCATTAGAGGACAGCAGGAAAGAAAGCATGTGCAGTGAGAAAGCTTGCACGTGAACTGCATCTAGTTCTCTTTTTGAATAGACATCACCAGATAACTTGTCTGCAGAATGTATTCCTCCATCAAATGGACATACTGTCATTGTCCACTGGTTGGAAGCCAGAAGTTAATTGCTATCAGCATTTAGACTCTGATCACAACATGTCAAAACGCACCGTTGCCCCGGTATGCAAGAATTACACAATGCTGTTATGTAACATAAGTGTATTAGATCTCAGAATTACCCTTAATGAATCAGCAATCTGTTTGCTCTCAGCTATGTTATTTACTGCCCCTTGAGAATCTCAAGAAAACCACTGGGTCAGGTGAGGAGAGAGAGGATTAATTTTTATTAAATCCGATCCATAAATCAGAAAAAAATACTCCTGGTAGAACTCTGATAGCTAGCTATAGAATTAAATTTAGTATTTGTTCTGTGATAAATAAATAAAGTACTGAAAATCATTTTCTAAAATTTTCAAAAGGATACTTAGTGAACATACACACATTCAGTAAACACATGTGATAAGTATATAAAATTGGCAGGGCTGGCGGCAACACCTATAGTTAAAGTTGCCTGACACTTTCCATTATAAGACTCTGTTTTTCAGTTCCTCATACTTTTTTCAAACTTTGACCGGTGGGGCTTAAATTTTCCATGGGTGTATGCCTCATGTTTAATGTTTGGGGTTTTTTTAAAGAAAAGTTTTAGCAAAGACAGGGTAGCCATTTCCAAGAATATTATGGAAAAAATAATGTTTAACGTTGGCAAAAAATGTGTTACAACAATTTCCTTGAGAAGCTCTAGCACCCCCAGGCTTTGGAGTAGAGAATTGAAATCTGGGGGGTGGGGCAGGGAGGAATTGGGTGACCAGATGTCCCGATTTTATAGGTACAGTCCCGATTTTGGGGGCTTTTTCTTATATGGGCACCTATTACCCCCCACCCTGTCCTGATTTTTCACACTTGCCATCAGGTCACCCGGGGGGGGGGGGGGGGGAGGGATGTGAGGGGAGGAGGAAAGAGGGCAAGGACACAGCCCTGGAGTCAGAGAAGATGCTTTGTACAATCCTGTGAAACTGAGCATGTGCAAACTGCATTTTTTCAAAGGCTTATAACTTTCCTAAATCTCACAGGGACAGCAAAAGGCACATCCCTGATACAAAAGCCATTCTCCCTACTATGTTTCAAATCCCTGCTTCAGAGCATGAGAGCTCTAGAGCAATGATTCTCAAACTTTTGTACTAGTGATCCCTTTCACATACCAAGCCTCTGAGTGCGACCCCCTTATAAATGAAAAACACTTAAATATATTTAACAGCAGTATAAATGCTGGAGGCAAAGCGGGGTCTGGGGTGGAGGCTGACAGCTCGCAACCCATCATGTAATAACCTCGCGACCCCCTGAGAGGTCCCGACTCCCAGTTTGAGAACCCTTGCTCTAGAGCTAAAGAAAAGCTTTTGATATGGTCTCCCACAATATTCTTGCCAACAAGTTAAAGAAGTATGGGCTGGATGAATGGACTATAAGCTGGCTAGATTGTAGGGCTCAACGGGTAGTGATCAATGGCTCCATGTCTAGTGGGCAGCCGGTATCAAGTGGAGTGCCCCAACGGTCGGTCCTGGGGCCGGCTTTGTTCAATATCTTCATTAATGGTCTGGAAGATGGCATGGATTGCACACTCAGCAAGTTTGCAGATGACACTAAACTGGGAGGAGAGGTAGATACACTGGAGGGTAGGGAGAGGATACAGAGGGACCTAGACAAATTAGAGGATTGGGCCAAAAGAAATCTGATGAGATTCAACAAGGACAAGTGCAGAGTCCTGCACTTAGGACGGAAGAATCCCATGCACTGCTACAGACTAGGGACCAAGTGGCTAGGCAGCAGTTCTGCAGAAAAGGACCTAGGGACGACAGTGGACGAGAAGCTACATATGAGTCAACAGTGTGTGCTAATGAATGGAAGGCTAATGGCATTTTGGGCTGTATAAGTAGGAGCATTGCCAGCAGATGGAGGGATGTGATCATTCCCCTCTATTAGGCATTCGTGAGGCCTCATCTGGAGTACTGTGTCCAGTTTTGGACCCCACACTACAAGAAGGATATGGAAAAATTGAAAAGAGTCCAGCGGAGGGCAACAAAAATGATTAGGGGGCTGGAGCACATGACTTCTGAGGAGAGACTGAGGGAACTGGGATTATTTAGTCTGCAGAAGAGAAGAATGAGGAGGGATTTGATAGCTGCTTTCAACTACCAGAAAGGGGATTCCAAAGAGGATGGATCTAGACTGTTCTCAGTGGTAGATGACAGAACAAGGAGCAATGGTCTCAAGTTGCAGTGGGGGAGGTTTAGGTTGGATATTAGGAAAAACTTTTTCACTGGGAGGGTGGTGAAGCGCTGGAATGGGTTACCTAGGGAGGTAGTGGAATCTCCTTCCTTAGAGGTTTTTAAGGTCAGGCTTGACAAAGCCCTGGCAGGGATGATTTAGTTGGGGATTGGTCCTGCTTTCAGCAGGGGGTTGGACTAGATGACCCCGAGGTTCCGTCCAACCCTGATAGTCTATGATTACCAGAATTGTTTTAACATTGAAAAATAACTTAATTTTCCCATGCCTCATTCTCAGAAATAGCTGAACTGTTTTGACTGAAATTTTCCAAAAAACATTCAGCCTGAGGAAGACCTCTGGCATGGAAAATTTCACCCCATTTGTTTAAAGTTTGGCAGTTATAAGCAACTGAAAAGAGGATCTTACAATGTGAAGTGGCAGGCAACCTTAATAATAGGCAGGGTTACCAGCCCCTCCTATAATACTTTCATGCAAATACACTATTTGCAAACTGTGTACTGAATTCATTAAATACTGACAATTTAAGGAACAATGTAGCCTTTAAATGGCCACACTGATATACTTTCATTCTTATTGTGTGATTTTTATAACCAAAAAAATGCTTTTGGGAAACACTATACAGAAATAACCTCCCTTCGACTACACACCCTTTGTTGTCACCTACCAACCCACATTGGAAACCATACAGGGCATCATCAAAAAACTACATCCCATACCCGATGGGGACCCCTCCTGAAAGAAATATATCCTGACCTCCCCTCTTCTGGCCTTCAAACAACCTCCCAATCTCATCATAAGAAGCAATCTCCCCACAGACCACAAACACCAACTCAAAGCAGCAGCAGAACCTGCCAGAACATATGCAAAACCTGCAGACATATCTCCACTGCTACAATGATCAACACCTCCCACAACATACCTTTCAAGATCCAGGGTTCCTACACATGCCTATCACAACATGTGGTACATCATCCTGTGCACTAAATGCCACAATTAACAACTATGTAGATGAAAGCAGATGATCACTATGCTCTCGAATAAACTCACACAGGAAAATGAAAAGAGAAAAACACCGTATCAGCTGTGGGTGAACACTTTTCACAAAGTGATAACTCTATACCTGACCTCTCAGTTCACATCCTCAAAGGAAACCTGCACAACACTTTCAAAAGACAAGTCTTGGAGCTTAAATTCATAACTTTGCTAGACACTAAAAATCATGGACTGAATAGGCACACTGAATTTATGGCTTATTACGAAGAAACTATAACCCACTAGCAAACCCCCTCCCCCTGCTGCCTTCCTTCTGTCTTCCTTTCCTCCCTATGACTGGAGGGATGTTAATGGGAAATATATGTTAACTACTTATAGAATCATAGGACTGGAAGGGACCTTGAGAAGTTATCTAGTCCAGTCCCTATACTCATGACAGGACTAAGTATTATCTAGACCATCCCTAACCAGTGTTTGTCTAACCTGCTCTTAAAAATCTCCAATGACAGAGATTCCACAACCTCTGTAGGCAATGTATTCCAGTGCTTAACTACCCTGACAGGAAGGTTTCCTAATGTCCAACCTAAACTGACCTTGCTGTAATTTAAGCCCGTTGCTTCTTGCCCTATCCTCAGAGGTTAAGGAGAACAATTTTTCTCCCTCCTCCTGGTAACAACCGTTTACGTACTTGAAAAGTGTTATGTCCCCTCTCGGTCTTCTCTTCTCCAGACTAAACAAACCCAATTTTTTTCAATCTTCCCTCATATGTCATGTTTTCTAGATCTTTAATCACTTTTGTTGCTCTTCTCTGGACTTTCTCCAATTTGTCCACATCTTTCCTGCTAAACAGTCCCTTCCACCTTGTATTTAGCTCTGACACGTTAAGCTTCACGTTTGGGAAAAACAGCTCTGTAAGTTCGAAAGCTTGTCTCTCTCACCAACAGAAGCTGGTCCAATAAAATATCTCACCCACCTTGGCTCTCTAAAATCATGGGACCAACATGTCTACAATTACACTGCATAAAACAAATTATTAACCAAGTCCAAAATGATGTACCACTTTTTTAAAATGTACCAAATTGTTTTGATTATTCTGGGCCTTATTTTCCTTGGCTCTTGGAGGGAAGTGGTAGGGGGAGGGAAGTGGCAGGTTAGAAGAGGCCTTCCACTCTCAGTATATTCTCCACACAAGGGTTACAGAGGGATCAATCACAGTCCCTGTACTTAGGTGAAGGGTAGGAACTGCTTTCCCTCTGTGTACCCTCTTGCAGTTGGTAAGGAGGAGCCAGGGCCATGCTCTTGCTCTTCTCCATCCTGGGACACAGCAATGGTGATAGCTGCATCATGCCAAAGAATGGTGGCACCTGTGTACTCCTGCTGATACCAGAAATCTTGCTGAAAGTTAGTGCTTAATAACATGCCTCATGTATAAGACGCTGCTAGGATTAATACTAAAATTTCCATCCAGAATTTTAACAGCTTATAAACATGCTCAAACTCTAGCATCATACTTTAGCCTCCACTTCTCTTTGGGCATCATGCAAAAAATGGAGTTCAAGCCTAAGGGATTTTTTATGTCATAGGAATAGGTTTTCAAGTTGCTATGTTTAGCAGATGGTTGATAACAGATTTCTCTATTTCCTATTTTTTAATTTTCTTGGATTTTTTTTTGACAGAATAGATCTTTTCCTGAGCAATTTGTTGAGTCTGATTGCTTGCCTTTTCTGAATTATATCTAATACTTATTTTTCTTTTGTAGTTTTTCTCCATTACTTTCTAAACATAGAAAATCTTGCCCTATTCAGTCTATATTTTCTGGGTATGTGTAAAGTAATGTCTCAAAGGAAGCAAACACAATGCACACTTTCTGTCTGGCCTGCTGCTTTTCTCAGATTGTTGGAATTAATTAGGATATGGGAAACTAGAAATGTCTCATTTAAACCCAGACACAAAAATCCTTCACATTGAAAAATTAGTTTCCTAACTTTTAATTTTTTCCTTTACAGATTGGCAATTCACTGCTTAATTGGGCTTGGTATTGCTGTTTCCCCCCCACACTTTCCAAATCTTAGAAGCATATAAGAGACTCTTCCCTACACCGTATTGCAATCTGCCAATCAACATTCCTCTACATTCAGGATGGTCTCTATTAGATGCTTTGGGAGATTGAAAACTAGTTGACTTACTCTACCTAGACATGGAAGACTTTGACGCTTTGCACTAAAGATCCCTATTTAATGCCAACAAAACTAATCTGTCTTCCTCCCTGGTTTAGTTCTATGGATGCAGAAGTTTACTGCCTTGATCACATCTGAAGTGTATAATTGTCTTTCAGAATATGAGAGGGTTTAGTGCACAAAGATAGCAGAGAAATTGACTATTTTAAGTGGAAGGCTTTTGGGAAAGGAGACAGGGGCTGGCCTCGCTACTACCTAATCTTGAAATAATCTGAGGTAATGTTGCTTAATGGAAAGTTCCCCAAGAGCACTAAACCTCCAAGCCAGTGTGATGACTCTCCCAGAGCCCACACCCTGCACCCGCTCTTGCACCTCACCGCCCTACCCCAGCCCTGAGCCCCTTCCCACATTCCGAACCCATCAGCCCCACCACCCAGCCCACACCCCCTCCTGCACTCCAACCCCGTGCCCCAGCCCAGTGACAGTGAGGGAGGGAATAAGGGAGGGAGGGGAAGAGTGAGCAACAGAGGGAGGGGGGATGGAGTGAATAAGGGCAGGGCCTCAGAGAAGGGGCGGGGCAGTGGCATGGCCTCAGGACGGAGCAAGGGTGTTTGGGTTTGCGCGATTAGATAGTTGGCAACCCCAATATTAATGTGGATTTAAAAATATATAGCAAAACATAATACCCAGGAAGTCAAAAGATTAAAGTAATAAAATATTTTATCATTTGAATGCCTAAAAGATTTTTGTTTACAAGAAGTTTTTACAATAGTATTAACAGATTAAATCAACCAGTGTTTAAAATAATACCCTGTTTTGTGTTACCATATGGGCTAGAATATTGAGCCTCTCTTTTGACTTTCTTTCTACTTACCTTTCTTTTACTTTGAACACAAGAATAATTTTCTTTTTACTTTGGTGAAGGATTCTCTTCTCAGTAGGATTAAATGTTTACACTAGCAAAACAAAATTGAACTTGGATACAGCCTTTGTAAGATTTGAACAAGAAAATTACACATTACTATTAAGAGATGCAGTTAAAGTACTATAAAATAAATAAAATCAGCTGCTCATAGGAGATTCTGCAGCTTATCTGTGAAAAATACACATTTAAAATAAAGTGTTTCATTACCACATTCAAAAGTAATGACAAAGGCAAGAAACAAAATTTGGCAGATAGCAACTATTTTTTTGCTTTTCAACTGCTATTCCAGTAAGTGAACTCTCCTCTTGTGACTCTCTCTGAAAATACGGCTCTGTGATTCGTTGTTTGCACATGCGAGCAGACTTTGAATGTTCAACATGCATACCTAGTGGTATATAGCACATACTGGTTCATCTTTTATTTTAAAAAATTGCTTTACAAAAATGTTAAAAGACACACCCCCCTTTGAGAACCAAAACCAAAGAGATGATAGATAGCCAAGGCAAAGATTTTGTCACGGATGTTTTTAGTGAAAGTCACGGACAAGTCATGGGCAATAAAGAAAAATTCACGGAAGCCTGTGACCTGTGACTTTCACTAAAAATATCTGTGACGAAATGGGGAGCTCAGCTGCTGGGTCCCCACACTACCTGCAGTGGCTGGCAGATGCAGGGCCCCACTTGAAACTCGGGGAGCCCTCACCAGCCATACGGGGCTTGGAGCTCCAGGGTCTCCTGCTGCCCCCGGCAGCCAGGAGCTGCGGGGTGCCCTGCAGCTCCAAGCTGCCGCCCACGGCACGGGGGGCCCTACAGCTCCCAGTCATTGCGGGCTGAAGTCATGGAGGTCTCTTGAAGTCACAGATTGTGATTTCTGCGACGTCAGTGATAAAATCATCGCCTTAGTGACAGGAGTGCTGTCAGCTTTTCTGCCACCCTAGGCAGAAGGTCCTGCCCCGAAATGCCGCCCCCCACAGAGGGGGTGGAAGGTCCCGCCACCAAAATACCGCCGCAATCGCCACCTCCCCAAATTGTAGCACCCTAGGCGACTGCCTAGGTCGCCTAATGGGTTGCGCTGGCCCTGCTTAGTGATAGCTAATATCAATCAGTAATTTCATATTGAAGCAAAAATAAAGAGGATAACAGATATCAGCTATATGCATCCTCATTACTCAGTCCAGACTCTCGTTAGATTTGACTAAGTTGGGAAATTTTATCTTCTGTTTTCTACAAACTGCTATAAATTATTTAGAGTAAATATATTACTCCCCCCCCCACCCCCTGGATAAGTCTGCAATATTTGTGAAAGGCAAATGAAAAGCTTGAACTCATGAATAGAAAACGCAAGCACAATTCCTGGAGAGGTATGTTTCTCCCCTCAAGCATTTTTGATAACTGGACCTGTAATGGGGCCATTTGGCATTTTTAAGTTTGAAATATTGTAATCATATCCTTCTCTCTTTCATACACCACTATCATCTCATGCTGATGTATTTTCTCTAACAGAATACTCACTTTCGGGACTACTCTATCATATGAGCCACCACATTATATTTGACAGTCTGTACCAGATAAAATGAAGGGCATCCAAACAAGGACAAGGTCGTTTGGATTTCTGAATCTTTACAGGAAGCATTTTAAATTGTGTTTTAAGTAGAAAAAAGTACTTAAAACAGAGATTGCATGAAAAGTGCTGTTAAGTCAGTATGATTTTGAATAAAATTAGCAAGAAAAACATCTCTTCCAAGTGCTATTAAAAATAATGATGCAATTATTTTATTCTTTCAAGTCAGCACACATATAGAAATGATTAAAACATTTTTTTAATTGATTCTTTTATAAAAAAGATGTTGCAGACTATATGATATAGCATCTACCAATTTAGCTTGCATTGTATCTTGTAGAGAGTGCTGTGAGTTGCAGGTCATCCTCTTCATACAGGTTGGGGAGCTAATCTCAGTTGGAACTGCCAGGAGGACGTTTAACTAGCAATGCAAGGGGAAGGTGCTAAGGCGGCAAATGTGCTATGAACGTGAAATCAGCATGTCATGAACAGATTGAACTAATGTGGCAAAGAATATGAAGAGAATAAATTTTCAATTGCTTTTATACCAATTTAGGAGTCTGAGTAACAAGCAAGAGCAACTGAAAATTCTCACTGATGAGAAAAAAAATTGATCTAATTGGCATTGCTGAAACTTGGTGGGATAAGTTGCATGATCAGAATGTTAAAATTACTGGTCATAACCTGTTTAGGAAGGACAGTATGTGTAAAAGAGCTGAGAGTGGGTGGCATTTCTTTTAGAGTTACTTATAATTCAGAACCACAGGATATTGACTACATATAAATCAACGTGAGTGTGACAGACTGATAATATCTTGTAATATCCTGAACAAACCTTATGGAATTGAGATAAATTTTTATAAAAAAGAAGGTTTAAATAATTTGTGTGTGTGCACTAACTTGAAAGGATAAGCATAATGCCTTTGGGTACATAGTGTTAAATTGCGTATGTGGCATTGTATATACCTTCTGTAGTAGGATGGAGATTATAATGAACTTCCTCATATATCAGCTCTTTGAAGTTCCCTGCCCTGGAGAGGTGTCCTTATACTAGTTCAAATTAGATTCTCCAGAGACCAACAGACAAAAAGGATTTTTTGAGTAAATAGCCTGGTTTTAAAACTGGCTTAGGGTCTTCTTCCTGATCCAGAAAACAGAGAGGACCCTGGTCCAATCCTTGTGCCTACTAAGGCACCACAGACTGTGTGCATGTTCTGAGCTGAAGCTGTGATGAACTTGTAACCACGAGGAATCCACTTGGATGGGGACTGAAGGACTGCTCCTGCAAGAATCCATGTAAGGTTTGGGGTGAATTCCGGTAAGTTTATTAGCACGTGTGTAGGTTCTTATATTGTTTTAAACATGTTTTATCTGTACTGCTTTTTACCTTCACAATAAAATAGGCTTGTATAGATAGAAAGACCTGCATGGCACTTATAGAAATTACACCTGTTAGTCTCTGAAGAGAAAGCAAGCAGGCCTGCTTGGGCAGCTTGTCTCTGATTGGAATATCACTGAAGGCAGGGAACTGTGTAGCGTGGAAATACCCAGGTCAGAAAGGAGAGAGATGCAGGTCTCCACCCAGAAAGGCAATGACTGGGGAGCTGTGAGTGAGTGCTCTTGCTGGATTACTGAGGGGAAACACAGGTGCAGGTGCCCTGAACTGTAACAGTGATAACTAACAAAGTCCAGAAGAGGATGCTGTTGGGGGGGTCTGTTACAAACTGCATGAAACTAGAGAACAGCATATGTGGCTCCTTAAGCACCTGCCTGTAAAGTGTTTTGTTTTATGGGACTTAAATTTTGGAGACATATGGGGACACCTCATGCAGCCATTAGCAAAATATCACTGGAGTTTAAAATGTATATGTAATTTGCTAACACAAGAGGTACTGCACCCAACAGAAGCTAACTTGAAACTAGTTCACTATGTAAAACAGGTCAGTCCCAACCAATAACATATTTGGTGCTTCAAACAGGCTAATTTCCCAAAGGTGGAAAATTATGAAAGAAAATGACTGTGGACAAATTTAGACATAAAAATATGAATTCTTTAAGATGAATTTATTAGCAGACCACAGTTCCATAATCAAGAAAGAGAACAACTTTGCCTAAAAGCCTATCCTGGTTCAGTGGCAAATGAAGGCTGCAATCAGAAATAAAAAGCAATGGGAAAAAAGGGGAAAAATAGCAATCAATATAAATTAGAAGTTCTGAAGTGTAGGAAAGTGATAAGGAAAGCTAAAGACATCAGGGAAAAATCCATGGTTGACAGGACTAAGCACAGTAAGAAGACTTTTTTTTAAAGTTTACTGTAGTTTCTGCTTATTAGCAACCTCTCGGATAAAAGCAAAAATTTGTCACTACAGTTGCCAATAAACAAAAGGCAGGTTTGCAGGGCTACAGCCAGGGAAGGAAGTACTGGGACATGCCTTCCCTGGCTGCAGCCCTGCTTGCAGCTGGTGCTTGGCACATTCCCCCCAGCACTTTCTTTCCTGGCTGAAATCCTGCAAACCTGTCCTCAAGGGTGCAGCTATGGAAGGAAGTGCTGGGATGTGCTGAGCCTGGACCACTGGTCCCAGGGCAAGGAACAGCCCAGAAAACATAGGGAGAGGAACTGTGTAGTTCCCCCAGGTCTTCCACACTTCCACTCCCCATAGAAGGCACCAGCATCCAGGCTGTAGCCCTCCTCCTCTGCCGGAGTCCCAGTGCTGCGGATTGGGCAGGGAGGCTGCAGGCAGCACAGCAGTAGGGGGATGGGAGGGCTGTATGTGAGGAGGGAAAAAGTCAGTAAGCAGCATTTCAGTTGCTTATATCCGAATCCTATTAACATTAAAGTCAATGGCACAGGATCATTCCATGGCAAAATGTTGCTAGTAACCAGAAGATTTCAATTTTGGGATTGCTAATAACCAGCATACACGTTATTAGGAACAAAAGAAATGCTCACAATGGTACAGGCCCCTTATTGGATGGAGATGGTGAGATTGTTTATAAAGATGCTGAAAAGGCAGAAGTTTTCAGTAAATATTTCTGTTCTGTATGTGCAGATATGTCGGATGATGTGATGTAAGGATGATGAAGTACTTTCCAGTCCATTAGTAATCAATGCTAAACAAAATCTACAAGGAAGAAACATTTTTAAAACCTGGATAACTTGCACCCAAGAGCTGGGCTCAGGAGATCTCTGGTCCACTGATGTTAATTTTCAATAAATCTTGGAATACCAAGGAAATTCCAGAAGACTGGAAGAGTGCTAATGTTGTGCCACTATTCTAAAAGGGGAAGCAGGATGACCCAGGTAGCTACAGGCCAGTTAGCCTGACAACAGTCTCATGCAAAATAATGGAAAAACTGATTCAGGATTTAAGAATTAAAAGATAGGAATGCAATCAATGCAGGTCAACTCGGTTTTTTGGAAAATGGGTGTTGTCAATTAAATCTGGTTTCATTCTTTGAGGGGATTTCAAGTTTTGTTGATAAAGGTAATTGCATAGATATAGTATACTTAGGCTTTTATAAGATGTTTGACTTAGTATCACATGACAAGTAAAAAGTCAGCACTGTACAATATCAATAAAGCACATGTTAAATGGATTAAGGACTAGCTAACTGACAGATCTAAAAAGTAGTCATCAATGGGGAATCTCCATGGAATCAGAACAAGGCCCAGTGCTATTCAACATTTTCATCAGTGATCTGAAGATAAATACAGAATCACTGCTGATAAAATTTGCAGATGCCACAAAGATTGACAGATTGATATATACTGATGAGGACAGTGCAGTCAAACAATCAGGATCACTCAGTAAGCTGAGTCCACTCAAACAAAGTACATTTGAATACAGCCAAATTAAAAATCATACATCTAGAAACAATGAATGCAGGTCATACCTACAGAATAGGAGACTGTATTCTGGAAAAGCAGTGACTACAAAAACGACCTAAGCGTCATAATGGACAAGCAACTCAATATGAGCTCCCAGTGTGATAATGCGATTCTTGGATGTATAAACGGGGAGTAGTGAGTAGGAGCAGGGAGGTGATTTTACTTCTGTATATGGCATGGTGAGAACAATACTGGAATACTGCGTACAGTTCTGGTATCCATAGTTTAAAAAATATTAAAAAACTGGAGAGGGATAAAGACATAAAAATGATTCAAGGGCTGTAGAAAATGCCTTCTAGTGAGAGACTGCAAAAGAGATCAACCTGTTTAGTTTATCAAAAAGACAATTGACTGATGACTTGATTATAGTGCTTAGTACCTTCACAGGGAGAAAATACTGAGTACTCAAGGGCTTCTTAATCTTAAGGGAAAAGGCTTACAAGAACCAATGACTGGAAGCTGAAGCCAGACAAAAACAGTGAGGGTGATTAAAAATTGTAACAAACTACCAGGGAAGTGGTGGAGTCTCCATCTTTTGGAGTCTTCAAATCGATGCGTTTCTGGAAAACATACTTTAGTCAAACACAAACCATTGGGCTGAATACAGAGGTAACTGGGTGAAATATAATGGCCTGTGATATACAGATCAGACTAAAACCAGTGGTTTTCAAACTTTTTTCATTTGCAGACCCCTAAAAGATTTTGAATGAAGGTGCAGACCCCCTTTGGAAATTCAACCTCTGGTCCATGGACCTTTACTATAAATGTCTTAGACCAAAAACTGACTGAATAAAATCCAACAATATATGTTGCACGGCATTTGATGCAGAGTGAGAAAGCGTGTTAAACTGTGGGCTTCTATGGTTACAACACTTCTGGGCTTTGACCCGTAGGTGGGGTATTCACATACAGTACTTTTGATTGACCAGAAAAACGGAATGCCTTTTCAGGGATTTGAAACTTTATTTTCATAGTCCTCTGGAGGTTTGCAGACCACAGGTTGAAAACCACTGGACTAGATGATCTATCCCATTAATTAAAATCGTATGTTTTGTGAAATCTCTTTGCTATTAAATGCATTCTTACAAGTCATCATTCAAATCAACTGCAGCAAACATTTGTGCAGAGTAAAATAAAATGCCAACTTGTTATTCTTTTTGTTTCCTACTTATATTTAGTATCCAGTTATTTTTTTAAAGGCATAAAAGTCTGTTTTAATTCTGCAGTCCATACTTAAAGCCCTGTATTATGTCATAGTGCTATAAACAAACAAAAAGAAGCATACTTCTTAACTGCCACTAATAAGGAAACATGGTAAAGTTGTGGCAAATCATTCACATCAAAATAAGCAGTTTTATATGACAAGTAGTATTAAATGGCTCCCATAATCATTTGTTTAAATGACCCTTCTTATTTTGTCTATTCAACTATAGGGGTAAAATTATGCCTGCATATAACAAGAATAATTTACTAAAAAAGGTTTTTGATACCTTGAAAAGCCTGCACCTACAGTGCATGACTTCAAGTTGTTTATGTGAATAGTTTGCTAAGATATGAGAAAGAGATATTGCAAGCCATTGTACAAAAATTACACCATACCAATTCCTTCTTTTTCTAACCTTCCCCCAGCCCTCAAATTTGTCACAATGGTGGCTGTGAGGGCTGCAGTCCATAATTATCTCAGTTACACTGATCAGAGTTTCTGTTAGAAAGCTTTCACATTTATGCAACAGCTCTTTTGATGTATAGCAATAGACTACATTCCACATAACCTAGCACAGAACTATTATTGACTTGCACCATTTGTGTATCAACTAGTTCAAGTCAGTACATAGATCTTTCTGTCTAAGAATTTTAACAGGAGATAGCATCAATATGTAAATCTTAGTCTCTTGGGGGAATCTCTGTATCCTAGTTATTGTCTAAACGCATTTTAAAACAAAAAGCGAAGATCCACTCATATTCAATACTCTCTTCCCCCCGCCCCCTCAAACTGTGCCAACAGATCTTGAAAGCAAAACTGAGTTTAAATCCCAATACAGTGCATCTAAATTTTGCTGACACCCTAACACCAGCAAATGAAACCTGCAACCAGTGCATATTCATTGTGGTACAAAGAATATCTAACTGCTAATCTTTAATTTAAAACTAACACATTCCTAAAATAAAATACATCAATATGCACTAAATAAGCAAGTATACATAAAGTGTAGTTCTTCTCTTAGAAGTGACTATGTAAAAATGACACCTTTCTTACACAACAATTCTACTTTCTGTGGGCATGATAATATCTGAAAACTATAGTGAGAATGGGTGTGGAGGGGGCTTACTGTTTTATTGTTTGTTTTTACTACTTTTTACTCCTATTGACTGATACAGCTCTGGGGGAATGGCATATTTCTGCTTCACGCACCAAAACTGTTAATGAAGTTCCAAATGCAGGGTCAAATTCTGCTGTCAGTTATATCTGTGCAACCATACTGAAAATAACACCGTTGTACATATATAAGTGATGACATAATTTGAAAACAACGGTGCTGCACAGGTGTAAAAATGCAAAATGTGGTCTGCAGAATTTATATTACTTATGATGCATGAGTCATATAAAACCCAACTCGACTTTCAGACTCCAGAGTCAGTTTTCAGCAATATCAATTAAAAAAAAATATATATCTTTTTACTCGTTGAGTAATTTTTTTCTGTAAGTAAATACAACACAATTAGGATAGACAACCAGAATGCCATTTTTAGAGTCACTTTCAATAGCAGAATCATATATGATTTTCAGGGGAGGAAGGGAGAGAGAGAGCGCATAAACAAGTCAGCAAAATCAAAACTTATGATTCATCTCTGCTAAAGAGTAACAGGAAAAAGTTGCATTTTCAATATCTGAGACAACCTATTAAATAAAAGAAAATATTTAGCTATTGATATGCAATATTTTTATGGACAAAATCATCCACTCCCACAGAAATATAATATGGGAGAGGGAAATTTATTAGAGAAACTTTGCGATGCTCATCAAGCAATTTCATAGCCATCAACCTTTCAGCTGGAGTGGGACTATGGGTGAAATTTGCAAGATTAAGAAAGGGAAAGCACTACCTATAATGGATGCTTCCCAGTTTACTCATCTTCCAGACAAATCCTCAGAGCCTTAGCCTTACTTTGTTCACAGTGGGGGACTATCTTAGGCTCTGAGGAAGGGAAGGAGGGAGTATATTACCTCTGAGGCTATGCCTTTGCTAGAAAAATAGATTGTTTTAAACATGTGTTAGTTGGCCCTATACTTTTAAAGTGCAGAATGACAGTTGTGTTTTGTGATTTAAATATATACTTTTATTTTTATATGTATTAAACTTTTTTGTAGAAAGTATTTTAAAAAAGAAAATCTTTGCCCTTCAAATGAGATTACATCTTTGCTTGATAATCCACACATTACATCCACAAGTGAGCTCTGAGTCAGGATGTTCAGAGGTCACTTCAGGTGACAGCAGCAATGGAAAAAAAATAAATCTGGATGTGTACTATTTTAAAAAACCAAATCTAAACTATATAAGATCTTGATTTGGCGAAATTTTTCTGAAGATCATTAGTTACCTCCAGTCACCATTTTCTTTTAGATATCTAGGGGTGTGTGGGTTTTTGGTTTTTAAATACAGGCTGCACATTTTTATTGGCTTTCTTTACCTTATTAAAACTATGAGAAAAGAAAATATAGGTCACTTCTTCAATGCACTTGAATTGCTACAGGAAAAATACAGCAAGTACAGATCAGAACACTAAGGAAAGTAGGCTTTTCTCTTAAAATTTTAGGCAACTTTGAGAATCCCCACATGGGAGAAATATATTTATTTTAAAATACACCATAAATTATTTAGGGCCAAATCTTGCAGTCCTTCCTCAAGCATACCAGCTGACATCAATGGGACTGTACATGGGAGTGAAAATATGCACAATAATAGTTATTTGCAGGGTCAGGCCCTAAATTAAGACTACAGGATTTTAACCCCATTTTGGAATTACCTTAAAGTCATTGGGCCTGATTTTGATCTTACACCTGTTTTATACTGGAGTAACGCTAATGATTTCAGTAAACATACAGTACTCCTAATTTTCAGTTGTGTAACAGACAAAATCCAGCCTACTGTACTTACCGGGTAAGAGAAAATTTTCCAGGGAAGTAGGAGTAAAACCATGATAAGACCAACGATCTTTAGGCCTTTAGGAAAACACTAGGAAAGTGTTTTGAAAAAAAAATCAGCAAAGGATAGATGTGAAGAAGACTTGACTGATATAGAACCCTTGGATAGCATGAGTCCAGTTTTCAAACACGTCAGTTCACGTATCTTAGAGCTGCATTCCAGACATGTGCAAAGATATGCCTGAAATTTCAGTGTTGTAATAGCTGCCTAATTACACTAGAATGGCTGAATTAAATTTGTAAGCATACATAGAAATAAATCTATCCCATGCCGTTTCCTTGCAAGGGTGCTGGCAATCTACTTACATGGTTCCAGTGATGGCCAAGTTTCAAGTGTCAGACAGACATAACAGAATCCAGGTCATTTTCTTCATTAGCATATTATACCTCCCTGACATGTACATAAGCCAAGTTTGCAGCAGTAGACAGCCCTAAAAGGTTGCAACACTTCTCATTTTGCAAGCAAAGTGTTCTCTGTATATGAAAATTACACTTATGTGCGATCTGAATATCTAAGTAACCCCTTAGAGGGTTTTTTTCTTTGAAATAGTAAAGCAAAGTACACAGTGATTTGTTTTGAGAGTAATCATAATAGGGCACAGTGCATGTGAAAGTCTGTCAGCCTGTTCAACTGCCCTCCTTTGATGCTGAACCATGAACATGCAGATGATGAATGATTGAGTTTGACATTTTATGTCCAGACACATCCCAGTCTCTGGATTTTGATTTTTACTTTTAGGCATCCTATTATCCATTATGCATTAGTTAGTAGTAGTAGCATTGCAGTAGTTCCAAAAAGCCACAATCAGGTTGTGGCTTCATTACACTAGTAGCTGTACCAACACACAGGCAGACAGTCCCTGCCCCAAAGAACATATCTATCACATCTATCAAAATCTCTCCATTAGATGATCCCTATTAAAAATCATGTTTAGATCATTACATTTTTGGCCCATTTCCAATGCTTAAGTACCACTTTTGATGCATGTATCATAAAGGTTTTGAAAATTCTTATCACATCTCTAGAGGCTGATTCTTATATGTCCCCTTCCCCGCACAAATACATAATAGTCTCTCTAAAAATCTTTTTCAGAAATGTACTGTTTGTTGAGAATATTGAAATATCACTTATAAATTGGTGAAATGACTAGGAAGAAACAAAACATAGCAACATGCAATAATGTTTTTTCAGCAGGAGAAAATCTATTTAAATATAGGGCAATATAAGCAAAACGAGTAACTGTAGGTTTCTGTTCCTACAGTGATTCAGGAGGAGCTTCAGTAACTACAAAAGTTAGACATTTTTAAATCAGCAGGTCAGAATACCTTGCATCCAAGAACTTTAAAAGATCTGGCCAAGGAGCTCTCTGGACTTGATTTTGAATAAGGGCTGATCCACACTAACCCCCCAGTTCGAACTCAGATACGCAACTTCAGCTACGTGAATAACGTAGCTGAAGTTGAAGTACCTTAGTTTGAACTACAAGGTACTTACTGCGGGTTCACATGCGGCAGGCAGGCTTCCCCGTCGACTCCACGTACTCCTCTTGTGGAGCAGGAGTACCGGCGTCGACGGTGAGCACTTCCGGGATCGATTTATCGCGTCTAGACAAGACACGATTAATTGATCCCAGAAGATCGATTGCTTACCGCCGAACCCGGAGGTAAGTATAGATGTACCCTAAGTCTTAGAACACTGGAGAATATGCAAAGGGCTGTAAGAAACTGACATTGTGCTAAGGGTAAACTGGATGAGATGAGTAATTATAGACCTATCATCCTGGTATCCTGGCAAAATAATGGAAACGACTGATTGACTGAATGAATAAAAAGGAAGGTAATACAATAATGCCAACCAACATGGATTTATGGAAAAAATAATATCAAACTAGCTTTATATCTTTTTTGATGTGATTACACATTTGATTGATAAAGAGAATAGTGTTAATATAACATTCTTAGACTTCTGGAAGGCATTGGATTTGGTACCTCATGACACTTTGATTAAGAAACTAGAATACAAAAATCAACATGGCACATATTAAATGGATTAAAAACTGGCTACCTGATAGCTCTCAAGATTTATTTGTAAACAGGGGATCATCACTAAACGAAGCCGTGTCTTGTGGGGGAGTCTCAGGGATCAGTTCTTGGTCCTACGCTATATAACATTTTTATCAATGACTTGGAAGAAAACAAAATTAATTACTGATAAAGTTTGCTGATGACACCAAGATTTGGAGACTGTAAAAAATGAAGACGACAGGACAATGACAGAGAGGGACTTGGATCCATTGGAAAGATGGCTGCAAGCAAACAATATGCATTTCAATACAGCCCAATGTAAAGTAATATATCTAGCCAGAAAGAATGCAGGCCATACTTACAGAATAGTGGATTCTATCCTGGGAAATTGTAAGTTAGAAAAAAAATCTTGGGGGTCATGGTGGATAATCAGCTTAACATGCGCTCTCAACAGGACGCTGTAGCTATAGGGATAATGTGAGCCTTCAGTGTATAAACAGGGGAATCTCGAGTAGGAGTAGAGAAGTTACATTACCTATGTATTTGGCACTGGTACGACTGCTACTGGAATACTATGTCCAGTTCAGGTGTCCATCATCCAAAAAGGATGTAGTTAAATTGGAAAGGCTTCAGAGAAGAGCCACAAGAATGATTAAAGAATTAGAAATCATGCTTTATAGTGATAGACTCAAGGATTTTAATCTGTTTATCTTATTAAAGAGAAGATTAAGAGATGATTTGATCAGTCTACAAGTACCTGCATCAGGAACAGAAATTTGGTAACAGAGGGCTCTTCAATCTAGCAGACAAGGTATAACAAGATCCAGTGACTAGAAATTGAAGCTAGTCAAATTTGAACTAGAAATAAGGCACCTATATATTTATGAAGCATACAGTGCCTCTGACCCAGGGCCAGCTCCAGCGTTTTTGCCGCTTCAAGCAGTGGGAAAAAAAAAATAAAAAAAAATAAAAGCCGCAATCGGCGGCAGCTCTACCGCCACCACTTCATTGTTCGGCGGCAGGTCCTTCCCTCCGAGAGGGACTGAGGGACCTGCCTCCGAATTGCCACCGAACAGCCGTATGTGCCACCCCTTTCCGTTGGCCGCCCCAAGCACCTGCTTGCTGCGCTGGTGCCTGGAACCGGCCCTGCTCTGACCTATCACACTATCTTAAAAAAAAATAAAGGAGTAGGTTGTTGTTTGAGAGGATAGAGCAGAAGAAGTTAGGTAAGATAGTAAATTTTTAAAATGCATTACTCACAAAACAGTTATGCTAACATTGTCCATATAAAAGTCAGGGTAACCTATTAATGAAATAGCATATTACAAATATAAAAGCTCTTTAAAACTCTTTTTAGACACGTGATGGGGACAACAGTGCATATGTTATTTCAGAAAACTAGCATCCAATAAGGAGATTTCTGGGTCAGCAAAGACGATGCACTGAAAATGCAAGTCTATGTTGCATTTCCATCCTAAGCCTGGATACTCATTCCTGCAGAAAACCAAATTACTAGAGTAGAAATCTGACAGAAGATGTACCAAAAAAAAAAAAAAAAAAAAAAAAAAGGCAGAAAAAAGAAAAGCTGTATCATCATGTCTTAAACGCATGTATCTCTGGAAGCACAGCAGTAAGGAATCATGGCTACACAGCTCAATATAAGCAGATCATACCTGTCATGCTAATTGTAAAGCTGTATGCAGTATTGTAGCTGTGTTGGTCCGAGGATATTAGAGAGACAAGGTGGGTGAGGTAACATCTTTTATTGGACCAACTTCTCTCTGTTGGTGAGAGACACAAGCTTTTTTGCTTACACACAGCTCTTCTTCAGGTCTAAGATCGAAAGCTTGTCTGTCACACAATAGAAGTTGGTCCAATAAAAAAATATTACCTCACCCACTTTGACATAAAGGCCAGAACTACTGTACATCTATAGGTACTGTGGGCAAACGTGACAAGGGCAGAGATATACCCATGAACACAGCTACTAATATCTTTACTGGTCATCAGCATGCATTCATCAATAATAATACAAAACCAAAGGGTGCCATCTGACCTTGAGGGATCTGAAGCCAGCCACATTTGACAATAAAAGAGAACCAGGTTGTGCAGCCACGTGTCTGCAAATTACTGATTCCATGAGCAATAGTAACTAGCAACTGATTTTCCAACAAAACCAAAGCGGTATTACTGAGGAGAAACAAGTGTAATCTGACCATGGCCAGGACTCCAGATCTGATTTCTCTATATACCCATTTCTGTTTTCTCTGAAATTTCTACAAATGTTCTGTGTTATGTCCTGAACACAACAGACTACCCAATGGGATTGTGTCACTTAGGCAGCTGTCTTGCTGCTGAGTCGGTTTTCTGTCTATAGTAACTTAGAGTGCTACAAAAGTAAACTACCTTCCCTGCCACTGGATGGACCTAAGTGTTTGTCTATAAACTCAATTTTTAAAAAGTATTAAAAATAAAGGACACAAGAAGACATTCCCTTTTGCTTCAGTAATGTGGGTAATATAGTAATTTGTTTTCACAATATCTCCTAACTATACTTAAAAAAAAATCTTTTATAATGCAGGGCAAGATGCACAATCTTTAGATGGCATAATTTTTAGAGGCACTGAGAATCAACAGTCCCCATTGACTTCAATAGGTGTCTCGGGTGTTCAGCTTCTCTGCACCTACATAACATGAAAAACTGACTCAATCTTTCTCAAAGGCAAAAAATACTTTTCTAGGGAAAGTTACATTAGACTGTACTTATTCTGACTCTCCATACAAACATGTTGCTGTAGATAAAGCCTGGGGTGGCTCTAGACTAGTGGCCAGCAACTGGCGCCCCAGGCGCACCATGTAATCCGCCCCCCCTCCTCCGCCCCCAAGGGCAGATCTAGGCTGAGGTTTTTGGTAAACTGGGAAACATTTTGCCCCTTTTTTCCTTTTAATGTTTTTTTAGTGTTTTTTTTTTTTTTTTTAAACAGAGGCTTAATTATTCGGTTTGTCCATCTGTCCAACCAATGTTTATGAGATCAGATAAAATAGAGAGACAAAATTTTCAGAATAGATTTGTACACAACAGCTAGATGATATATCAGTCCAATTTTAAATAAAAATGCATTAAAAATGTTAATTATAGTTTTTATTACTACAAATCCAAAATCATCCATTACGCTATCCTGCTTTAACTGCCATTACCACACATCCAATATAGAAAGAAATAAAAAAACCACTTCAATGAACTTTAACCTATATTTACAAAACACTCCGAATAAAAAACACTCTGTGCTCTTAAAATATGACTTTTCTTGCTTTATGTTTTGAAAATTCAGACACTAGTTCTTCTAGATCCAGTTTTCCAGCTCTACTGACATTATGGCAAGTCCAACAAGTCTCTCTTGCACCATTGTTGAACACATATGTTTTTATCAATTTTAACTTTGAGAAGCTACGTTCCCCACTAGCTATGGAAACTGGCAAAGTTAAAAGAATGCGTAGAGCTATAAAAATGATGGAAAACTGTCTCAGTTTATTTTCACAAACAAACTTCAGTACTTCTTCAGGAGTGGACAGTTTCTTAAGTCATCTTGAAAAAGTCTGAAGCTCACTACACAAATCAGTAGCATCAATGTCTTTTGAATTTTCATGAGTCAATGCCGACTCCAGTTTTATACAAAATTCTCTTATCTGTTTTGCTGTTTTCTTTTGCAAGCTGTGGATATCATATAGAAAGCCAAATACTGACTCTAGCTGCTGCATCTGTTGAAATCTTTCTTCAATCGAGTGAATAGCAGTATCAAGGACTGCAAAGTAGAAATTGACTTTGAAACTTTGTTTTGGGTTCTGAATGGGTGTGTCTCGTCCTTCATACAAAAACTGCTGTTTCTTTTGCCGAATGCGAACTGGCTCTGGTTCAAATTCTGTCGGAAAGTCTATTTCTTCAGCAAACTCAAGAGAATCTAGCAGTGTTCTTTCGAACCCTTCATCACAGCTGAATTCCTCCAGAATATTTTTAGTTTGCTGCAGTTTTTGCATAGCAAAATGTATATTCAAGTTCTTTTCTTGAAGCTGCTTACTAGTGAGGTTAATCTCGAAAAGGATATTATATCACAAAATGAGTGAAGTCACAAATTTGAAGTTGAAAAAATTCTCCTTTGTACACCATTGTCTTTACCATTCATATTACTCCCATTACATAGGTCTACAATTTTTGAGAAGTCGTCTGCTTCAGAGATAAAATGTGCTATTTATTATGTATTTTGATGTGCTGAATTCAAATATGACAATTAAAACAACTGATTGGCTATGTTTCTAAGATATTTAAGTTTTTACATTTTATGTCTATGTATATTGTGTAGATAGTAGAGTTTTAATCATAAATTGTAAACCTAGGTCTTTTCATGTGTTTATGGTTGCTTTACATGATAATATTTCACCTGTCCTGTTTATGTAACACTTTAAAAATCAGCAAAAGGGTTATATAAATAAAATTTATTATGAAACAAAAGGCAAAAAACTATTATGTACATAGTTTAGTCCTATTCAGTGTCTACTCGGCACTTCTTGGCTTGTCTCTTGTATTCATTAAATGGAGCATCTCTGGTCACTGTCCAGCAATAGTCTGCAAGCATTGATGGGCTCCATTTGCCCTGATAGCATTTCTCCATTGTTGCAATGTCCTGGTGAAATCACTCGCCGTGCTCGTTGCTCACTGCTCCGCAGTTCGGTGGAAAAAAATCTAAATGAGAGTGCAAAAAATGTATCTTTAGTGACATGTTGCAACCAAGGCTTTTGTATGCCTTGAGGAGGTTTTCCACCCACAACCTGTAGTTGTCTGCCTTGTTGTTTCTGAGAAAATGTATTGCCAGTAACTGGAAGGCTTTCGATGCCGTCTTTTCCTTGCCACGCAGTGCATGGTCAAATGCATCATCTCGAAGAAGTTCACGAATCTGAGGACCAACAAAGACACCTTCCTTTATCTTAGCTTGATTTAACCTTGGAAATTTTCCACGGAGGTACTTGAAAGCTGCTTGTGTTTTGTCAATGGCCTTGACAAAAGTTCTTCGTCAGACCCAGCTTGATGTATAAGGATGGTAACAAAATCTTCCTTGATTCAACAAGTGGTGGATGCTGAACACTTTTCCTCCCAGGCTCCAATGACTGTCAGAGTGGCCAATCTTTCTTGATGTAGTGGGAATCTCTTGCACGACTATCCTATTCGCAGAGAAAACAGCAGCACTTTGTGTATCCAATCTGCAGACCAAGCAAGAGAGCAACAACCTTCAAATCGCCACAAAGCTGCCACTGATGTTGGTCATAGTTTATGCACCTCAAAAGTTGTTTCATGTTGTCATAGGTTTCCTTCATATGGACTGCATGACCAACTGGAATTGATGGCAAAACGTTGCCATTATGCAGTAAAACAGCTTTAAGACTCGTTTTCAATGAATCAATGAACAGTCTCCACTCATCTGGATCGTGAACGATGTTGAGGGCTGCCATCACACCATCGATGTTGTTGCAGGCTACAAGATCACCTTCCATGAAGAAGAATGGGACAAGATCCTTTTGACCGTCACGGAACATGGAAACCCTAACATCACCTGCCAGGAGATTCCACTGCTGTAGTCTGGAGCCCAACAGCTTCGCCTTACTCTTGGGTAGTTCCAAATCCCTAATAAGGTCATTCAGTTCACCTTGTGCTATGAGGTGTGGTTCAGAGGAGGAGGATGGGAGAAAATGTGGGTCCTGTGACATTGATAGTTCAGGACCAGAAGTTTCATCTTCTTCCTCGTCTGACTCAAGTGAGAATGATTCTGGTGCATCAGGAACCCGCAGCTCTTCTCTGTGGGCTACTGGGCATATAGCTGATGGAATGTTTGGATAATGCACAGTCCCCTTTTTCTTCTTTGACACACCTTTCCCAACTGGAGGCTCCATGCAGAAGTAACAATTGCTGGTATGATCTGTTGGCTCTCTCCAAATCATTGGCACTGCAAAAGGCATAGATTTCCTTTTCCTGTTCAACCACTGGCGAAGATTTGTTGCACAAGTGTTGCAGCATATGTGTGGGGCTCACCTCTTGTCCTGATCTCCAATTTTGCAACCAAAATGAAGGTGATAGGCTTTCTTAACCATAGTGGTTATACTGTGCTTTTGTGATGCAAAAGTCACTTCACCACAAACATAGCAGAAGTTATCTGCACTGTTCACACAAGTACGAGGCATCTCTGCTCACTTTGGCTAAACAGAAATGTGTCCCTTTGCAAAATCAAACACTGACAAATAAGACAGCACGACACTGTATTATATCTAGAGCTGATATAGGGCAATTTGTTCAGCAGAGTGTTGTAAGCTTCGTTATGACTGCATCATCCATGACTTCTGGGAATAACATGATGCAATTCATATCACGTATGACGCAATACCAGCTTAGATTGCATCATTCATTGTTTTGCCTAAAAAGCAAGTACTGTACAAACACAGTTATAGGTTTATTCTTAGATCCAGTCAAAGATGTATTTTAGTCATTTCTGGTTTAAATTGAGATCCCTTCCTTTTATAACTCACTTATCCTCCGCCATTCCCAAGTCAAGGGTCGTATATATTGACCCAAGAGCATATCTTGAAAACTAGAGACAATCAAAAATTTTAAGCATCATTTTCATTCTCAGTGACCCAGAATTAGTAAAGTTGGACTACATTTATTTCAGAAGCATTTTGGCTGTAGAGCAGCCTTGTCCACGGACGTTTTCAACAGATAATGACATTGTTTCAAGCTCTTGTAGAATAGTTTCAGTCATAAATGCTCAAGTCATCTCCTTCAGTGGTACGAAACCCAAAAAATGTTCCTTTATGAGCACTTCAACATTATCTTCATCTGCAGACTTTTCCATATCTACAAAACGAATGATCGTCATTTGTTCAACATGACTCACATTTGGTGTCCAGTCCAGTATTATTAAAAAGTATTTTGCAGAATGGGCAGCTTCTACAATTTTCTTTTTAATGGCATTTGCTAGGATTTGAATCAGTTCATTCTGCATATTTTTTCCAAAGTAATGAACCTGTGTTTCATGATCAATTATTTTACTTAGATGCTCTATCATGACTGGATCAAACCAAGAAGGTAGTCAACAAATTTTAAAAAGTTTCCATTACCTGGAGTGTATAATTTTTCATTTCTACCATGACTGCAGAATGCTAAATTTTGCCCACCGAGAACTCACTAAAGCAATCGGATGTTCTAATATTTGTTACCAATATAATTCTTTTTTCTTGATCATACAAAATTTTCTTCATCGATAGTTTTTCCTTTTTTCCCCAATCGTAATTCAAGTTCTTTCCAATTCTGAAAACATTCCAAATGTTCTCTCTTCACATGAAAGTACAGAATTGAAGACATGTTTTTTCAGTCCTTTGAACCATTTTCAGTAAGTGATTTACCAATTGCTGGATTTCTAAACAACTTGCAGCAAAAGCAAAACACAGAGTCCGTTGACACTGAATACTGTAATGATGAATTTCTTCCCCATTAATGAGTTTCCTCTTGTAATGCTGAGCAGAGAATTTCCTTTTATTTCCATCTGTAGGGAAGGGAAATTCTTGAACTTGTTCGGGTCCATGTTCCTCGAGAATTTGCCTCACACTGTCATCACATCGGGGCCATGAAGCTGGGTCCCCATACTATAACTTGTTTGTAACTTCCTCATCCTTTCTTCCTTCATTTACTTCAAGTTCTGCATGTGTCTCTGAAGGTGAATACATTTTCTCCACTTCCATATCAGTCTGATGCTGTGAGCTGCCTTCATCTAGAAGTAAGTTTCCATCATCTTGAGTTTCCAAACTGCTTTTTTGTGGATGTGAGCTAACCTCCTCTCCAAGTAAAATTTCTTCATCTGGATGCTGTGAACTGTTTACATTTTTATTTGGATTAAAGAGAAGATATTTCAGGAAGGATCCCTGCTGTTTTGCTTGGTCATTTTCCTTCTCAGCCTTTTGTTTACAATACTCAGTTCCTGAGGGTTTTCTTTTTCCTCTTGCTGCCATGGGGCATTTGAATATTGTTATGTACTGTGCTCTTGACTGCAAGCATTATAGCGTTAAGGATGGCTGACACCCCACATGGCTGGCGATTTAAACCACACTGCAGCCATCTCAACATGTCTTTTCACTGCTTAAAGGTTCAATGATCAGTAACATACACTTGCTTACCTATTAAAACACTTAGTTACAGCGTTTACACAGAAACAAAATGACCTTTTTCGACGTTATAACCCGACACCGTTCGTTTGGAAAGTAAACCCCTTCCTCAAGGTTACCTACTTGGAATGTGACATCACTTTCACAGTCTATTAAGCGTTAACTCTGTTGCCTTCCTTTTATGGACCTTATTTATTACATGTGAACCAGTTATAACAAAGAAAAGTTCATAATTATGCAGCCCGATAATGACGCTAAGGTTTAATAATGCTTAAAGATACTCACATTTTGGATTTATGATGCTGAAAGATATTGTTCTTTATTCTTTGGCACCAAAAAACAAAATTTTCCACAGTAATTCGCTTGATTCTTAACCATCTACCTGCAACGTGTGTTAAAATGACCATTTGACATGTATCAACTCACGATATCTCCGCTCTACATGAATTTCCGGCTATGCGACCTTGAGGTATATTCGAGTTAGGTGTCACTAGCATTGCAGCTCTTGCCGCTGGCAGTTGTGTCTCATTGTGGCTGAGTTATTGCTTATCAAAATTGCGGAGTGGGTCATCTGACCCTACATCACAAATTGAAATTTTTTTTGTTAAAATATGTATTTTTTCAGTAAAAAGATTTGACATATTAATAAATTCTCAGAAATGTAGAGAAATTATTGTAATTCTTATTCCCTCTGGACATGCATGGGAATTGAAACAATGACATCTTGGTTATTTTATTTGTATTTTTTTCCATCTTTTTCCATGTTTTTTTTTTATTTGATTTTTTTCCTCAAATTTGGTGCTCCATTTAACTTGGCACCATAGGCGACCGCCTAGTTCGCCTATATGAACGGGCCGCCCCTGGATAAAGCAGAGGACTGTTTCTTGAAACCTGGCTGCTGCAGTGGTCCCCAATACAAATGGACACAGTATCAGCTCAAGGATTCAGCGTTACAGGTTCAGGAAGTAGCTCACCAGTCTAAACTCTGGATGTCTGCTCTCATAGCTTAGATGCTATGTTACAGCATGTGTCCCAGCAATGGATTTCCCCCCAACTAATAGTTTTCTGATGAGTTGGGGGAAAGACTGGCAATCAGGCAAGATGAGGAAAAAACCCTAAAAGAGAAAAATGAATAAAAAAATAACATGAACCAAAACTAGAGGGTAAAAATTAAGGGAGTCACAAAAGGAGAGAATGAATGGATAGAGAGAAGTAGAGAACACCTGTAGCAGAGGCATAACAAAAGGAGTTATGGGAGTACCCATCCACCAACTTACTGCGTGATGAGTTAAAACAAAATATGTTTGGAACTCACATCCATTGTATCTGGGTGACAAGAAAAAGATTAAATATAATCTCAATATTAGTCAAAGTAATGCATTTAGGCTCTACCACTCCATATTTCTGCATGTACTTCTATTACTTGCTGGGAAGAAGGCTATGTGCTTGTCTGTCTCTCTCATGCAATGTTCCAAAAATATGAACAAACACCAATATGAACAGTAGTAAATTATATATTGTCAGCAAAGTAGAGTGAAAGGAACACTGCTAAAATGAAAGTGTCTCCAATTGTATTTATCTGTTGTATTTTTATTCTATTATGCCTGTTGGTTATAGGTATTTTGAAGTTAAAAGGGACTTAGCTATAGCAGAACTGTGCTTAGATTGAATAAAATACATGTGTACTCAAGGTATGCCTGTAATATAAACAATCACAAGTACAGTGTTTGAGAAGATATGAAGTGTGATCTTGGGAAACTCTTCTTTTATGGTCCTTAGATCATCTGCAGTAATTATTTATTTTCACAGGTTTAAGAATATAAGTCTTACAATGTCTCTTACTCAATCACTCGCCACGATTTTGGTTCAAGGTTTGAGTGAAACAACTCATCTGTAATACCTAAAATAACTAACTTCTTTCACTTTATCAACTGATGGGTAGAACTTAGAGGTCAAGAAAACACATCCACACTACTAAAAATAGAAAAAGTGTTTTGTTTAAACTAAATCAGACCATTTACATTAAAGCTGAATCTTTCCTCAATATTCTTCCTCCTCTCCCCCCAAAACAGGGTCCTCCTGAATAACTGTGACCCAGATGTCACAAAGAGTAATATTCTCATCCACAGTTCCTGACACATTTGTGACACTCTTCTTACCACTTGTTTCTTAAATAAAAAATAATAAAGGAATGAAAGTTGTTTGTGACTGCTAGTTTCACAGAGACAAATCCAGAATCAATATATTGCACCAGAAGATTATAAAAAGATTATTCAACCCACCAAACCAATATTACTTTAATGCAGGGCTGTCACATGATTAAAATTAAAAAAATAATCTCACAATTAATAATCACAATTAATCACAGTTTTAATCGTACTACTGGACAATTATAGACTATTTAAATACTTTTGACGTTTTCTACATTTTCAAATATATTGATTTCAATTACAACACAAAATATAAAGTGAGCACTGTACATTTTGTATTATTGTTATTTTTCATTACAAGTATTTGCACTGTAAAAATATAAACAAAAGAAACAGTATTTTCAGTTCACCTCATAAAAGTACTGCAGTACAATCTCCAGGTGTGTGTTTGAGAGGACAGAGTCTGGGAGACAGCAGAATCTGAAGAATCCAAAGGGACAGAGAAACATGCATACTCTCTCTGGGCATGAAGAAACTGGGGAAAGGATTGCATCAACTATGGAAAATTCTCAGCCAGGGTATTTCCTGGGTCATGCAGATCCTCATTTTTCCTCTGCTCTAGGCTGTGGCTAAATGCTACCAATTAGCCCAAAAGCAGCTTTCCATTATAACCTCAGTTTTGGCAACACTCCAAAAACTTTTTGCCTGAAATTTATCATTGTGATTTGCAGCCAGAAGGATAATATTTGGAAAAGCTTTGGTTACCTGGATAAACTATTGGTAGTTGTTTTGAGTTTGAAAGTGAGGAGTATTTTCACTTTTAAAAGTCTATGTCTGGTCCATGGTGTAGCTCTGTGTCATGTTACTTTGTGAGTTTTTATTTAAATTAATAAACTGTCTCCCCTTAGGGAAAGGGCTTGAAAGAGACTTTGGCGGGGGGTTAGACCTTCTGGGCAAAGGAAACAGAGCACCAACCCTCCAGTTACTCCTTTTGCTTATGTTTCCTTATTCAATTTATATTTATATAAATTCTCTCCTGCTGAAAAGACATTACTGCCTGTTGCTGTGTTTTGTTTCTCCCAGCCATCTCAATGGAGAGATGGCTTTCAATATTCCCAACAAGCAGTAAATTTCTGGAAAATATTTTTATAGAAACTATTATGTATTTGAATGGGGAAGGGGATATGTAATGTTTTGGCCCAAATATGTTTTATCCCCAGTGTGGAACATTCCCTTTGAGTACTTTTTGAAATATTGGGTAGATAATTCTGGAGATGCTCACTGTGGACTTTTGAAACTTGGAAAAATGGGGAGGTCCCTCAGTGGTTTAAAACTTTGCAGTTCTTCACAGTGCTCAGCTGAAACGGTTTATGAAATCCATAGAGGCAGCTTTTTGAATTTCATAGTCCTGATCCAAACAAACTGGGTTGAAGGAATCTAAGAAATGCTCCAGCACAGAAAAACTTTAGTGCAGTTTTGAACATGGGAAGAACAAAATATAGCATCATCTATAAGTGAGACATTGTCCATTTTCATACCTCAACTAGTATGAATAGAACTGATGGAGAGAGTTGCACTGATGCAAGAGCAACAGTGGAGGAATTTCACAAAAACCTCACACAGGCAATGTGAAAGGGACTAAACTGTTTAAATACAGTGCTCCAGACATTCTCTGGACAGTCAAACCATGTCTAAATATAGTTCTTTAACTTTGTTTGAAGCTTAGTGTAGACACAGCCTTCTATTATCTCCACTGAACATCTTTCAAACACTCTTTGGCTGCTGGCCCACTTAGGTCATAGGCTGAAGGGCACTTCCTGCTATTAAAATATATTTAATCTATACAAAAACTTAGATTTTTTTATGTGACATGAAAACAGATTTAGAAAGACAAGTATTTTTAAATTAAATTGAGGCAAAGGTATATCTTTTTTGATTTGCCCAGATAACTCTGAAAGGCTCCAATTTGGACTCTACTTTATGAACCAATGATGTTCAACAAAGCTATGTTTTTTTCCCCATTCTTTTTTCCCCTCAAAGGCCTATTTTTTGCCTATGTTGCCAGATGACATTCCTCAAGGAGAAAATATAGCCTGGTTACTTCCAATACATTATTTTCATCATGTGAAGTAAGATAGAACCACAAAAGCTATCACATTGGTATTTTTATTGTGTTTTTATAATGGTTTTATTATCTGTAGCATAAATTATTGTATTATCCCCCAGGCACCTTGTGGTGGAGGGTCATTTTATATATGGAATTACAGTCCCCAGAGCCTACGTGGTGGAAATTTCCTTTCAAGATACATATCACATGCACGACAGAGAGGGGACACATTAAATTTCACATGGGGATTTGAACCCCAGCTCTGATTTATTTTTGCAGGCTAGGGGTGCAATAAACAAAGCTATGTAATTAGTCATCAGTGGCTGCTTGGCTTACAGCACTTCCTATAAAAGTTTACTCTTTTAAAGGATCTATGCAAACCCCACTACCCCATGAGCCACTATTGCCTTTAAGATTTCTCTAATCTGAATATTCCAGCAGTCTTCAAAGTGGCTGCTCATATGCTACAGTAATGGGGCCACATAAAAAACTTAAAATCTATATAGAACAGGAATTCTTACATTTGGAAACAGAATAATTAAAATTATTTTTACCATGTCTAATAATGAGAAAGGACAAAAGTAACTCTGAAAATTAAATATAAAAGGAACACCAAATCCCAGAAGATAAGCAGCAAAGCCCTGGCTAGGATGATTTAGTTGGTGTTGGTCCTGCTTTGAGCAGGGGGTTGAACTAGATGACCTCCTGAGGTCTCTTCCAACCCTAATTTTCTATGATTGTATTAATTGAATAGCAGTGTAACAATTAGTCAAAAATGATCCAGTGCGTGTTTGCCATGAACTGTGGATTAAATTGCTAATTTGCTTCTCAAAAGGCCATTTCTGAGAAAAAGGCTACCATGTTGGAAGGTTTTTGCTTGTTTGGTTTTTTTAAACACAATACAGCAACAAATAATTATAGTACTTTTTTTACATTTTTTAAAAAATTCTCACTACTAGAAATTGAAATGTGTTTTCTTACAGACACTACACAAACCCATCCAGAGCTTCCTACTTCATGCAGCCTGCTTTGTTATAATGATACAAAGTGGGCCAATGTACGAAGAAGGGAAAGCGGGTTCATGGATACATCTCCTCAACGCCCCCTTTGGGATGACGTTAAATCAGAGAGCAGACTGCTTTCTCAGGGGATAACAATGACTGAGTCTACTAGAGCATTCAAGTGAGAAAAGGCTTCTTCCATCCTTCCCTGCAAAAGGGACAGTCACTAGCCAGTCCATAATGAGGAATATAAATGTTGAAAGCCAAAAAAACTGAAAGTCAACCCTCTCAATGGTGAATTATTTGATCAAATGGTATATATCTGGAGACCAAAGGTTTTCAGCTATTCAACTGGATACATGGGTTAAGTGAACTTCTTGAAGTGCCACAGAGTTAACAAATATTAGTAATGTTTATAATCAGATAGGTAATAAATATTTATCTGTAAACAATTGTACCAGACCCCCTTACAATATTCATCATATCAAAAATCTCAATAAGTCAATTATATTCCTCGAACAATTCCCTTTTTACAATTTTATATAAAACACAGTAAATTTTAAATAAAATGTTTATGCATTTGTTGCTGTCATTGACAGGGGGAACAAAACTTTAAATGGAAAATGAAATTATGTTAATTGTTGGGCATCTTTCAAATAATCAGTTAGATTTCCTTCCCCCTTATTCTGACTTCAATGAAGAATTAGTCCCATGAAGTCCATAATTAAATCCTGAGCTTCACTTTGCTCTGCTGTTATAACTTCAAAACTTTTTTCAACAGTTAAAAGTTGTAACTGTTGTGGTAAGAATGTTAAACGTAAAATATTTTATAATGACTCCAGTCTAAAGGCTGAATTTATTTGGACATTTATAAACTGATCAAATTGTGCTCTACGTTAGCAACAAAGGTGCCAGGGATCTTGAATCTAGGCATGCGGGTTGCCAAGCAAAAGCCTTACCCCTGGCACCACCATACTGCAAGATTAGATGAGGAAACTGCAGCTGATACCCCACAAACAGGGGCTGCTACATAGACCTAGTGTAATCAGCTGACTAGCAGCAGACTGCCGATTGGACACCTCTTAGCATAAATCTTCCAGTTCCTGCCAGACCCACTGTCTGAGCAACTAGTTACTAGGCCTGCTGCAGATCAGACCCCTGAGACCAAGTTCCTTCCTCCTCTCCTGATTCCCACTCCTTGCTCCTTTTAGCACAGCTTGGTCCTGGCTTCTGCTTCCTGGCCCTAACTCCAGTTACTCACTCTGGCATGACCCCTGGCATGAATTCTGGCCTCTGACTCCACCTGTGACCCTTGGCATGACTTCGGACTGTGACACCGACTCTACTCCAGGCTCTGGCCGCTAGATCAGACCACCCATGTACAAACTAACATTTTGTTTAGACCCTCTCAATCTCTTCCAGGACTCATAGCTGAACCCCTTGACCGAGTATGGACATTGCCGGGGCACCTGCTTCACCATTGCCCCAGGGGCTTGAGAGTCCACAGGAATAGATTGCTGTCCTTCAGGATGAGAACCAGAGGCTTAGGGAACAAGTACACAAACAGAAAATTGCTTCCTGAGGGAACAAGTTACAGAGCTCAGAGCAGCTGTGGGTACCCCTTGTCTCTCCTTAAAACTCAAGCTCAGGAGACCAGCCCCAGAGTTGTTTTTACCAGAGAGACACGATGGCACCCACAGTAAGTTTCATGGGTTTATTATCAGAGTAGATTCTTGTTTATGCTCTAGTCCCAGGTATTTGCCAAGGCCAGGGCAAAGAAGGACTGGCACTTAGCCTACTTATTAGCGAAGCTCTAGCTTGAGCCTCTTCCCTTCTACAGCAGGATCATGCAGTGCTGACAAGCTAAGACTGCTTTCTGCAAGTGTCTGCCATCATTTTTGATGGCCCACTTAAAGCTCCCATGGCAGAGACTACCTTATGTAAGCTTTGGCAAACCCTGGGGTCAGCCCCCTCCTTTGTTGCCCAGTTTACATGCCTGGCCATAGATACTATCTGAAATGATGTTGCACTCCATCAGTTTTGGCTTGGTCTCTGTGACAAATTACAGGACGAGCTGGCATGGGTAGACTCTCCTGCCAGTTGGAGGCTTTTATGGACATGTGTATCAGGATAGACATCAGACTTCATGAATGACAACTAGAATGCAGGAAGCCCCACATCTACGTCCTGCACTTGCCAAATGTTCAACCCTCAGATTAAAGGAAGTTCGGTCCCGACCACGCACATGCAGATCGATGTGGTGCAGTTCTGCCTGTCCCTTGGAGAGCAAGAGCACCAGAGATAGAAAACCTCTGTTTCTACAGTCTAGGAGCCAGATATACTATATCCATTTGCCCTCCCAAAATCTCTGTCAGCTTGACAATGGGAAAAGATTAGGCCTAGACTCAGTGGGAGTCCCGAGCCTGGACACCACCATGAAAAGACGCCAAGATTATTATGTTCAACCAGGAAGTCCTCATCCCCACTTTTACAAATTCTTCTGTAATCGGGAATCCTGCAGAAAAAACAGGCCTTTCCCAGGCAATGGATTTTGATTGACTTGGGAGTGGGAGAGAATTTCATGGATTTTTCCATAGCACAGATCCTCAGCCTGCCAGTACAAACCAAGGCCATCCCAGATGTGGTGGAAACAGCAAATGCTTCCCCACTGATGTCGAGTTTCATTACTCAAGAGACCATTCCTTTGCAAGAGGTAATCGTGTAAGACCAGGAAAACCTATGGTTTAGTTTCATTAGCTACCTGCATTTTACCTTGATTTTGGGGACACCCTGGCTAATCTGGGATGGCCCCCATATTCTGTGGTCCCAACACATTATTTATTTCCCATTATGATTCTGTAGGAAGAACTGTCTTCTGGCTCAAGAACCCAGAAAAGACAGTTACCTTTCCTGTAACTAGTGTTCTTCAAGATGTGTTGCTCATGTCCATTCCACAATAGATGTGCGTGCTCACCATGTGCACCAGTGCTGGAAGTTTTTTCCTCAGCAGTCCCGTAGGGGAGCACCCCTAGCGACCCCTGGAGTGGCGCCTCTATGGCGCAGTATAAGGGGCACTGCGTGCTCCCCCCCCCCCCTCAGTTCCTTCTTGCCAGACAACTCCGACAGAGGGGAAGGAGGGCAGGATGTGGAATGGACATGAGCAACATATCTCGAAGAACACCAGTTACGGAAAAGGTAACTGTCTTCTTCGAGTGATTGCTCATGTGCATTCCACAATAGGTGATTCCAAGCTATATCTGTTGGAGGTGGGAAGGAGTTCACAGATACTCGGGACGGAGTACAGCCCTGCCGAACCCGGTGTCCTCCCTGGTTTGGGAGACGATTGCATAATGTGAGGTGAACGTGTGAACTGAAGACCATGTGGCAGCCCTACAAACGTCCTGAATGGGGACATGGGCCAAAAAGGCGGCACTCAAGGCTTGCACCCTAGTCAAGTGTGCCCTCACAATCGGCGGCAGGGGGACTCAGGTCGTAACAGGTACGAAAACACGAGGTGATCCAGTTGGAGAGCCGCTGAATGGAGATCAATCGACCTCTCCTGAATTCAGCCGAAGCGATGAACAGCTGTGAGGACTTCCTGAATGGCTTTGTACATTCCAGGTAAAAGGCCAGAGCCCATCTCACAGCCAGCATGTGGAGGAGGCGCTCCTCACTGAACGCATGGGGTTTGGGACACAGCACTGGCAGGAAAATGTCCTGATCCATGTGGTAGGTGGACACCACCCTGGGGAGGAATGAAGGATGTGGTCGGAGCTGGACCTTATCCTTATGGAACACTGTGTATGGGGGCTTGGAGGTCAGTGCCCTGAGCTCCGAGACGCGCCTAGCTGACATGATCACCACCAGGAAGGCTACCTTCCACGAGAGGTGCGATCATAAGCACATAGCTAGCGGTTCAACTGGGCTAGCACCAAGTTCAGGTCCCCCTGCAGGACTGGGGACCTAACATACAGGAAGCGATGATCCAACCCTTTATGGAATCAGCCAGTCATAGCATGGGAGAATACCGTGTGGCCCTGCACCGGTGGGTGGAAGGCCGATATGGCTGTCAAGTGCACCTTGACTGACGAGGGTGCTAGGTGATGGTCTAAAATGAGCTGCATCGGAGCAGCCAAAGGTGAGATGCCCCGATCAGCTGCCCACCGGGAAAACAGAGACCACTTCACCAGGTAGGCTTTCCAAGAGGATGTCCTGATCCCTTTCCGAGCACATCCTCTTCTCCCGGCCTAACTATTGAGCAGCAATGCCATGAGGTGGAGTGCCACTAGGTTGGGGTGGAGGAAATGGCCTGGTCCTGGGACAGCACGTCCAGGCGGGAAGGCAACGGCCACGGCGGGGCAACTGCCAGGCTCGTGAGAGTCTCATACCAATGTTGCCTGGGCCATGCCTCTCCAAGACCTTGTCGATCAGCGGGATTGGCAAGGAAGGCATAGAGAAGCTGGCCCGACCAAGACAGGAGAAAGGCATCAGAGATGGCACCTGTGCCCAACCCCACCTCGGAGCAGAAGCCGGGACACTGGCGGTTCTGCCATGTCGCGAACAGGTCCACCTGGGGAGTGCCCCACTTTTGGAAAATCCTGTGTACCACCTCTGGGTGTAGCGACCACTTGTGCTGAGAGGAGAAGTCTCGGCTCAGGTGATCCGCCCGCGAGTTCTGGGCGCCCGGTAAGTGGTGGCCTTCCAGGCAAATATTGTGGGCTATACAGAAGTCCCACAGCCTGAGGGCTTCCTGGCAGAGGAGCGGGCCCCGCCTTGCCTGTTGATGTAGAACATCAAGACTGTGTTTTCCATGAGAACCCTGACCACTCTGCCCTCCAGTTGCGAGTGGAAGGCCACGCATGTCAGACAGATTGCCCTGAGCTCCTTGACATTTATATGTAGGGCAAGGTCCCATGCAGACCAAAGACCTTGGGTCTGAACGCTCCCCATATGGGCTTCCCACCCCAGGTCTGACGTGTCAGACACCATCTCCACTGATGGGGGCCTGTCCCTGAATGGGACCCTGTGGAGCATGTTTCCCAGGGAGGACCACGTTGTAGGGAGGTGATCACCGGTTCGGGCACAGTGAGGACTTTGTCCATCCTGTCTCTGGACTGGGAGAACACCAAGGCCAACCAGAGCTGGCGGGGCCTCATCATGAGTCTGGCATGGCGAACTACATATGTGCACGCCAACATGTGACCCAGAAGCTGGAGGCATGCTCTGGCTGTAGTCACCGGGAACCTTGTGACTGTGCTGATGAGCTCCCTTAGCCTCGGTCTACACTACGAGTTTAGGTCGAATTTAGCAGCGTTAGATCAATTTAACCCTGCACCTGTCCACACGACGAAGCCATTTTTGGCGACTTAAAGGGCTCTTAAAAATTGATTTCTATACTCCTCCCCGAACAGGGGCTTAGTGCTGAAATTGACCCTGCTAGGTCAAATTTGGGGTAGTGTGGATGCAATTCGACAGTATTGACCTCCGGGAGCTATCCCAGAGTGCTCCATTGTGACCGCTCTGGACAGCACTCTCAACTCAGATGCACTGGCCAGGTAGACAGGAAAAGCCCAGTGAACTTTTGAATTTCATTTCCTGTTTGACCAGCATGGGGAGCTCAGAAGTGACCATGCAGATCTCCTCAGCACAGGTGATCATGGAGTCCCAGAATTGCAAAAGAGCTCCAGCATGGACCGAACGGGAGGTACTGGATCTGATCACTGTATGGGGAGAGGAATCCGTGCTATCAGAACTCCATTCTAAAAGACGAAATGCCAAAACATTTGAAAAAATCTCCAAGGGCATGAAGGACACAGGCTATAACAGGGACCTGCAGCAGTGCCGCGTGAAACTTAAGGAGCTCAGGCAAGCCTACCAAAGAGCCAGACAGGCAAACGGCCGCTCCGGGTCAGAGCCCCAGACATGCCACTTCTATGATGAGCTGTGTGCCATTCTAGGGGGTGCCTCTCTAACTACCCCAGCCCTGTGTGTGGACTCCATCAATGGATTCTCACGCAACAAGGATGTGGATTTTGGGGACGAGGAAGATGAGGAGGAGGTTGAAGACAGCGCACAGCAAGCAAGCGGAAAAAACATTTTCCCCGACAGCCAGGAACTGTGTCACCCCGGACCTAGTACCCTCCCAACCCACCGAAGGCGGGCTCCCGGACCTAGGAGGAGGAGAAGGGACCTCTGATGAGTGTACCTTTGTAAATATAATACCTGGTTTAAAAGCAAGCGTGTTTAATGACTAATTTGCTCTGAAGACTTGGGATGCATTTGCGGCCAGTACAGCTACTGGAAAAGTCTGTTAACGTGTATGGGGATAGAACGGAAATCCTCCAGGGACATCTCAACGAAGCTCTCCTGGATGTACTCCCAAAGCCTGTTAGCCACGCAGTGGGGGGAGGGGTGAAGCGATCATCCCAGAGAATTGGGTGTGTGTGTGTGTGGGGGGGCGTTAGTTGGGTTTGTGCTGCACGTTAACCCGAAAACCACAGCCCTTCCTTTTAAATGGCCAACCCATTTTAAATGGCCAACCCAACAGGTGCTTGGTATGTGAAATGACGGAACTGCTGTTTGAAACCATTCCCACATGTTCTGAAGGTTAAAGAAGCCAAAAGACTGTGACTTACCATGGCTGCCTGCAAGCCGAATTCTGTTGCCCGCAGGCCCTCAATATAAGAGACAAAATGCGACCTTGTAAAGAAAGTATACGTGCTATGTAACGTTAACAGCTTGGTTCACTGTGAAAGAGTCTACCCATTGTTCTTTAAAATGTGTCTTTTTCCCCCTCCTGCAGCTGCAAATGTTTCAGTGCTCCCCGTATCATCTTCGTCCCAGAGGCTAGCGAAGATTAGAAGGTGAAAAAAGACTCACTCACGATGAAATGTTCTCTGAGCTCATGCAGTCCTCCCTCACTGAAAGAGCCCAGCAGAATGCATGGATGCAGACAGTGTCAGAGTGCAGGAAAGCACAAAATGAACACAAGGACAGGCAGGACGCGAGCAACAGGACAGGCGGTGTCAGCGTGATGAGAGGAGGCAGGAAGCAATGCTTAGGCTACAGGAAGATCAAACTGATATGCTCCAGCGTACGGTTGAGGTGCAGGAAAGGCAGCAGGAGCACAGACCGCCGCTGCAGCCTCTGTGTAACCAACCGCCCTCCTCCCCAAGTTCCATAGCCTCCTCACTCAGACGCCCAAGAAAGCGGTGGGGGGTGCCTCCGGGCACCCAACCACTCCACCCCAGAGGACTGCCCAAGCAACAGAAAGCTGGCATTCAATAAATAAGTTTTGAAGTGCAGTGTGGCCTTGTCCTTCCCTCCTCCACTTCCCCCCCCCCGGTGCTTCCCTCCTCCTCCACCCCGCCCGGGCTACCTTTGCAGTTATCCCCCCATTTGTGTGACAAATTAATAAAGAATGCATGAATTTGAAACAATGACTTTATTGCCTCTGCAAGCGGTGATCAAAGGGGGGAGGGGAGGGCGGTTGGCCTACAGGGAAGTAGAGTGAACCAAGGGGGAGGGTTTTCATCGAGGAGAAACAAACAGAACTTTCACACTGTAGCCTGGCCAGTCATGAAACTGGTTTTCAAAGCTTCTCTGATGCGCAGCACACCCTGCTGTGCTCTTCTAACTGCCCTGGTGTCTGGCTGCGCATAATGAGCGGCCAGGCGATTTACCTCAACCTCCCACCCCGCCATAAACGTCTCCCCCTGACTCTCACAGATATTGTGGAGCACACAGCAAGCAGTAATGATGGGAATATTAGTTTCGCTGAGGTCTAACCGAGTCAGTAAACTGCGCCAGCTTGCTTTTAAATGTCCAAATGCACATTCTACCACCATTCTGCACTTGCTCAGCCTAGAGTTGAACAGCTCCTGACTACTGTCCAGGGTGCCTGTGTATGACTTCATGAGCCATGGCATTAAGGGGTAGGCTGGGTCCCCAAGGATAACTATAGGCATTTCAACATCCCCAACGGTTATTTTCTGGTCTGGAAAGTAAGTCCCTTTCTCCAGCTGTTCAAACAGACCAGAGTTCCTGAAGATGTGAGCATCATGCACCTTTCCCGGCCATCCCACGTTGATGTTGGTGAAACATCCCTTGTGATCCACCAGTGCTTGCAGCACCATTGAAAATTATCCCTTGTGGTTTATGTACTGGCTGCCTTGGTGGTCCAGTCCCAAGATAGGGATATGCGTTCCGTCTATCGCCCCACCACAGTTAGGGAGTCCCATTGCAGCAAAGCCATCCACAATGGCCTGCACATTTCCCAGAGTCATTACCCTTGATTGCAGCAGCTCAGTGATCGCGTTGGCTACTTGGATCACAGCAGCCCCCACAGTAGATTTGCTCACTCCAAATTGATTCCCGACTGACCAGTAGCTGTCTGGCGTTGCAAGCTTCCAGAGGGCTATTGCCACTCACTTGTGAACTGTGAGGGCTGCTCTCATCTTGGTATTCTTGCGATTCAGGGCAGGGGAAAGCAAGTCACAAAGTTCCATGCAAGTGCCCTTACGCATGCGAAAGTTTCGCAGCCACTGGGAATCATCCCAGACCTGCAACACTATGCCGTCTCACCAGTCTGTGCTTGTTTCCTGGGCCTAGAATCGGCATTCCATGGCATGAACCTGCCCCATTACCACCATGATGTCCAAATTGCCAGGGCCCATGCTTTGAGATAAGCCTGTGTCCATGTCCTCATTACTCTCGTCACTGCGCTGCCGTCGCCTCCTTTTGAAGTTTCTGGTGCTGCATATACTGCATAATGCGCATGGTGTTTACAATGCTCATAACAGCCACGGTGATCTGAGTGGGCTCCATGCTTGCCGTGGTATGGCGTCTGCGCAGAAAAAAGGCGCGGAACAATTACCACTTCCACCACTCCTAGGTCAAGGAGCCGCCCCACCCCTGCTTGAGCAGTGCCTCATGAGAGGGGTTCTCCAGGAGGGATGGGGATGGGGGGTGAGTGGTCGGGGTAGAGGTAAACTGGAGGGTGTAGCCCCGGGAGACGGTGTTGAGGACCCATCGGTCTGTGACCACTCCAGGAGAAAAGCACACAACTGGTTGGAGAAGGGAAGCTTTATTGCTGGTATGAACTGGTAAGTCGCCCCCGGGATCCAGTCAAAAACTGACACTTTCCCGCCTGTTTGCCCTTGGAGGGCCCAGGTTGGGGCACAGACCGGGATTGCCTCTGAGGGCGTTTCTTATAGTCCCTTGACTTTTTATAAGGGGACTCATATTTAGAGTGGGTGGCTTAGGTGGGAGCCTGCTGTGGCTTAAACTTGGTCCTGGCCGGGGCCGGGACATAGAGGTCAAGGGTCTTAAGCATTGTGTGGGAATCTTTCAGGCCATGCAATTTCATGTCAGTCTGTTTCGCAAACAGAGTCTTGCCATCGAACTGAAGGTCCTGTAAGGAGTTCTGTGTTTCGCTGGACAGCCCAGACAGCAGGAGCCACAACGCCCTCCTCATGGACACCGCGGAGGCCATGGACAGCGCAGCCGTATCCGTGGCATCCGAAGCTGCCTGAAGGGCTGCCCTGGCAGTCCCTGTACCCTCCTCCACCAGAGTATTGAACTCTTATTTGTCACGCTCTTGGAGAGAGTCCTTGAATTTGGGCAGAGAGCCCCACAAATTGAACTAATATCTCCCCAGGACACCTTGGTGGTTCGCCACCCTCAGCTGGAAACTCGAGGACTAATAACCCTAAGGTCCAGTCTCCTCGAGTCTTTATTCTTAGGAGTAGGGGCTGGGTGACCTTGCCTCTCCCTGTGGTTTACCAACTTGATCACCAGGGAGTTGGGGGCATGGTGGGTGCACAGGTATTCATGCCCCTTGGCGGGCACGAAGTACTTCTGTTCGGCCCTCTTAAAGATGGAGGGCAAGGAAGCCAGGGTTTGCCACAAGGCATTCGAAATCTTTGCTACCCCTTCATGGAGTGGGAGGGCCACCCTGCCCAGTGCCAAGGCCGAAAGGACGTTGAAGAGGGAATCTCAGGGTTCCTTCACCTCTTCGGCTTGAAGATTGAGGCTTGATGCCACCCTTTTCAACAGTTCCTGGTGGGGTTTAGAATCCTCCTGCAGGACAGGCGGATGAGGGGCTGTGATCACCCCATCTGGAGAGGATGAGGATGGGGGTGTGGTACTCTGCGTACCCACCAGTGCCATAGGTCTCACCACTTGGTCCCCATCTGGGTGCAGAACCGGTGACGAACGCCCGACTGACTCCATCCTGGGAGTCCAGGACGGGAGGCAGACGGTCTCTCCAAGGCTCCGGCCACTGAGCAAGTCACCACCAGGGGCTGCGTCGAGGGCTATGGGGCCCATTGCTACCATGGTGCCGGCCAAGGAGCCCGGTGCCACTGCACCTGCTGTGGCACCGGCAGAGCAGGCTGTTCAGCCTGACTAGCCTCTTCCATCAACTGACGACTGCGAAGGGAGACCGGACGCTATCCCAGGACCAGCTGACCATGATCCCACTTGATAGCAGCTGCTCCGACGGGGGGATCCGCAACGGCGAGGTGCAGGTGATTGACATTTGGGACTGCGGGAGCGGTGCCGAGGCAGGGACCTCGAGCAAGACGAAGAATGGGAACGGCGTTGATGTCCGTACCGCGAAGGGCTATAATAGCCTCTTGGAGACGAGGACCTCCGCTGCCATCTGTCCTGGTCTCAATGGGGCACGCTCTCCTCGCGAGGTCTATGATCCCTCAAGGCAGAACAGTGCCTGGAACTCCTGCCAGTCGGTACCCAGCCAGAAAACCTGGTGGAGGTCGACGGGGACCAGCGCAGACTGTGCACGGGGTGGTTGCTGAGTGGCGAACGACGTCGGGACCATTCCCTCGGCCGTGAATGGTACCGACCAGACAGCGATTGCAGGGATCCAAGCGGTGGCTTGCCTCTGGACCGGGGAGCCAACGATGGCGGCGCCCCTGGTACCGGCAGAGACATAACGTCCCAGGCTGCTTGCAGGGCCTCCATCGTGGAGGGCACCCAGACGTCTGGGGAGGGCGGTACGTAGTGGGCTGGGCTACTCCGCTCAACCTGAGTCAGAGGCCAGGAGGCCAAAGGGGACCGAGTACTGCCTAAAGTGGATCTAGCCTCTCCCCTGTCTTGCTCCAGTGTCTCAGTGGCAAAGACCTCTTCTTAGCCCTTTTGGAGTGTCCCGTGGAAGGGGAGCAGTGCCAGCTGGTGGAAGGCACTAAAGGATCACCGCACACCAATGCTACGGTGCTCGGTGCCAACTCAGAACAGCGCAATGGTGTCGGGGTCAGGGCCAACTTCATCAAAATGGCTCGAAGCCAAATGTCCCGCTCCGTCTTGGTCCGAGGCTTGAAGGATCTGCAAATCTTGCAGCGATTGTTGAGATGGGTTTCCTTCAGACAGCGTAAACAGTCCACATGCAGATCACTCACAGGCATCGGCCGCTTGCAAGTGTCACATGAGTTAAAGCTGGGCACACTAAACTGGGCGCAGGTCTTCACTACAGGGGGGAGCCGATTTAAGATATGCAAATTCAGCTACGCGAATAGCGTAGCTGAATTCGACGTATTGCAGCCGACTTACCCCACTGTAGGGACGGTGGCAAAATCGACCTCTGCGGCTTCCCATCGACAGCGCTTACACCCACCTCCGCTGGTGGAGTAAGAGCGTCGATTCGGGGATCGATTGTCGTGTCCCAACGGGACGCGATAAATCAATCCCCGAGAAGTCGATTTCTACCCGCCGATTCAGGCGGGTAGTGTAGACCTAGCCTAACTGTAAGCTAAACTACTTTAACTATAGGTACTACTAAACTATGAACTAACAGAGTCCAAGGGGGAAGCTGTAGCCAAGCTGTAGCAGAGCAGTTCCGATGCACCTTCACTGGCAGCAAGAAGGAACTGAGAGTGGGGGGGGGGAGCGTGTAGTGCCCCTTATACCTCGCCACAGAGGTGCCACTCCAGGGGTCGCTAGGGGCGCTCCCTTATGGGTACTGCTGAGGGGAAAACTTACGGCACCAGTGCACGTGGCGAGAATGCACACCTATTGTGGAATGCATATGAGCAATCACTCAAAGAAGAATCGTAGCACCCAAGGCAGAGAACCCTCTTCCAAGAACCCAGACCACCTCCCACAAGGTGACCATATTATCAAATCTAGAAAGGCCAAGTCTCCATAATGAACCATGCCTTCCCGTAAAATACCAAGATTACCAGGAAGTCTTTGAAAAATGAAATGCAGACATATTAGCACTGCATTGTGGATAGACCTTCGACCCGGAGCCAAAATTCTGTTCAGATGCATAAATTCTATGTCCAAGTCAAGGTCAGCCAGGTACTTGAACAGTATCTACACTGTTTTCTTAACCATTGTCAAAATAACTGGCTTGTGTTACTTCCATTTGCCAAATTTGTTTATATAAACAGAACATACTTCCACCCAAATAAGTCCTTTCTACTCCGTGTGTGTGTGTGTGTGTGTGTGTCAGATACCTCAGGGCTCAAACCCAGGCCTGCAGTGTTGATGAAAAAAAAAAAAAAAAAAAAAAGAGTCTTACCCTCTGTGCTGCCACATTGCAAGGCCGGATGAGGAAACTGCAGCCACTACCCTACAAAAAAGGGTTAAATCTGTGGACTCAGTGGGATGAGCTGATTAGTAGTAGACTGCTTCCTGTTCCCACCACACCCCTTGTCTGAGCTGCTAGTTGCTAGGTCTCCTTCTGACCAAACCCAAGAGCAAGTTCCTGCCTCCTCGCCTGTTACCACCTCTTGTTCCTGGTTCCTGCTTCCTAGCCCTAACTCCAGTTACTCTGGTTTTGACCCTTGCCCTCACTGCTGGCTCTACTTAACTCTTGGTGTGGCCTCTGATTCAGACTCCAGCTTTGACCCTTGGCATGACTTGTGGCTCTGACTCCAATTTAACCCTTGGCATGGATTTTTACTCTGGCTACGACCCTTGGCATGACTCCTGACTGTGACCCCAATTCTACTCTGGGCTCCAACTACTAGGTCAGACTACTCAACTCTGGGCTCTGACAAAGACACTCTTCATGAATTACAGCTTTGCATTCATTCTAGGGTCTTTTATAAACCCATATAAAACAACTTTACTATTTCATCAGTTTAACACCAATTGTGTCACAGAACTGTTATTCTTCCAAGTTTCTTGGCAACCCAGAAAAATGAAACCACAGACATTTTTAGGGATACAACCAACATTAGGCCCCAAAATGTAATGAACTTCTAATCTTTGCCCATTATTAGCCTTCTATAAATATACTTGTGTAACCATAATTCTACATCTCTCTTATTCATATAAATTATAATCCAGTTAATTACATGATTACACACTTTTTTCCCTCCCCAGGACCTCTGTCTCTTTTGAGAGTACAGGATTGTGAGGCTTTGCTCAAAAATAATGGTGATGAAGGGCACAGACGCCCCAATTTAGCAAGGTGCACCAAACTTTAATGGGACTGTTCACAAGCTGAAAGTTAGGCTGATGCTTTACTGGCTGAATTGGTGCCAGAATTAACAGAAAGTAGAAGAATTGAGTCAAGTGCACATAGTTTTCGGTTATCCATTTTGTGTGTGATCCTTGTGAAGGTTTCACTTTGTGTGCAGACTGCTGAAACAAGATACTGATGCAGTGTATGTGCACTCTTAATGGAATCTTAAAAGCATCAGGCATCAAACCAGGACCAATGCATTGTGTGAAACAGACAGAAAATGGTGGCTTTTAATAGAACTCAACCAAATCAGAACAGAGATTTATATAGGGACAGCACAAGGTATCCCCCTGACTCCAGGATTATCTCCCCCTACCAAATTTTAAAGTCTTGCTGAAAACAATGGAAGTGCTAGAGCTCTTCAAAACAGTTTCCATGATTATTTTTATAATGGAAATTGTTAATCGACCTAAATACCAGGGTCGCTGTTTCTCCCCCTATAAAATGGATAACATTTTAAGAGCTGAGTTAACTCTTGAGGCAGCTGAGTAGGCTTGGGTGGTGATGTGTGTGTATGGGATGGGGAGGAGGAAATAGCTCTAAGCCAGGGGTGGGCAAGCTTTGTGGCCCGAGGGCCACATCTGGGGGGGAAATTGTATGCAGGGCCATGAATGTAGAGCTGGGGTAGGGGTGCGGGAGGGAGTGCGAGGTGTGGTGCAGTGTGCAGGAAAGGGATCAGGGCAAGGGGTTGGGGTACAGGAGGGGGCTCAGGGCAGGGGATGCAGGAGGGGAGCAGCAGGGGGTTAGAGGATTCCGGGCAGGGGGTTGGGGTGTGGGGTGCAGGAGTGATTCAGGATGCAGGGCTCTGGTCTGGCACCGCTTATCTCGAGCGGCTCCGAGGTGGCAGTGGCAAGCAGTGGAGCTAAGGCAGGCTCCCTGCCTGCCCTGGCCCCGCACTGCTCCTGGAAGTGGCCAGCATGTCTGGCAGTGGCTTCTGGGGGTGGGCTGGGGTGGGGTGGGGCAGGTGGCTCAGCCGCTCACTGCCCTCGCCTGTGGATACCACCCTCGAAGCTCCCACTGGCTGTGGTTCCCCATTCCCGGCCAATGGGAGCTGTGGGGGGTGGTGCCTGCAGGCGAGGGCAGTGCACAGAGCCCTCTGCCCCCCCACCCTCCAGGGACCGCAGGGACGTGGTGCCGGCCGCTTCTGGGAGTGGCATGGGGGCAGGGCAGGCAGGGAGCCTGCCTTAGCCCCACTGTGTCATGGGGCGGGCAATCCCACGAGCCGGATTGAAAACCCTGACGGGCCAGATCCGGTCCCCATAGTTTGCCCACCCCTGCTCTAAGCCATCCTTCCACTGTCTTGATTCTGGGCTGGCATAATTTAGAAAGCAGCCTAGAGGTTCTTTAAATTATGCCTGTTGCAATGGCCCCACAGGGATCAGCTGAGGATCAAGTATAGCACTGTGCATTCCACCTTGTCCTTCTCCCTTCCTGCCCCAGCACACCCCAACACATCTCTTTCTTCTCTCGTGTCCCCTACCCAGATGGGAATGGGAGTGGGTGATGTATAACCAGCTACACAATCACTCTGTGCCACAATGATTTCCTTTTCTCAGTGGAATCCTTGGTTGCCCCTTTAAAGAAGCGTTCTACTGCTTTGTGCTGATGAGGCACCTCAAAGCTGGTGGAATTAGTCTGAGAATCAGGCCCATTATTTTTTGATTGGATGGTAATGTCCATTTGAAGCAATGATCCAAAACCAGATTAAAAATGCATGAGTGTTTACAACAAAGCATTACTAGTAAACAAAATGATGTGTCTTTTAGCAGTGTTGCTTATATACATAGATATACACACATACACACGAAGCAACTTTAACAAAACACCATAATATTTTCACTCAAAATAGGAAAAAGCGGCATTGCTGAATTCCAGTATCAGATATCCTGAACTATGCAAAAAGTATTGCTTCAGATATTATATTATATATGAAAAAGACCTCTGTACTTTCCAAACTCAGCACAGACAATGATAAATGAGACTTTTAATCTGAAGACACACAAACAAGAAAGTTGGCCTGGCCCCATACATTTTTTCAGCACTAAGTGGGCCAGGTTCTTTTTTGTTTGTTTGTTTTTCGAAAATATATAAACCTGATTAACAGAAAAACTAGTAAGTAATTTAATATAGCAAGCATGCAATATGTACCTATTTTGATTTATGAATTGGGTAGTTTCAGTGCTCCAAAAATAGTTTTTAATCTAATCTGTTTTAGCCAACACAAAATATTTTTTTCAATTGGATTATTATAGTTACATAGGAAATTAAGAGTAAATAATTAGCTTCTTTTACACATTTCTGGTAAAAAAAAGAGTTATGTAGAGTTAAACTGTTTCCAGGAATGTCCACAGATGGTCAGGGTTTAGCAGCCTTAGAAACCATCTCCCTTCTTAAGGGAGAAGCACCTCCCTGAGGAAGTTATATAGGGCCAGATTTTCAAGGTGCCTACTGAAGCAGCTAGGTGACCAGTGGGATTTTCAAGAGTGCCTAAACAGATTAGGTACTGAACGTCTATTGGCTTCAATGAGAGTGAGGTGCCAAAAATGCTTTTGTAAATCTCACTTGGTACCCCTTAGAGAAATGCTGATTTAAGGAATACAAAAAATTATAATATATATACACATACCTGAAGACATTCCAAATATACTACTGCATATGTATGAATGCTTTCTACCAATGCATTTCTGTAACTTGAGTATTTTATAAGAAGAAAAAGTTTAGGTATGTTAATGAATGGCCTCATTCCACGATGAATGGACTCTCAACAGTCACACAGATACAAAGCATGTGTCATGTGCAAGAACAGAAGCTTGTCTATCAAACTTGTCTTTAGAAGTATTTGCATTAATTCTAAGCTCTAAACAGGTGTCACATTTCTAAGCCCATTGACACAAACTGTGTCAAGAGACAAAATGTTGCTTCATGATTCCAATTCAAAGGTGGTGTTAACTGAAATACATATTCTATAAACAGCACAAGCATGTCAAACTTTAAAAGAATAGACTCATGAAGTATGATCTGATGGGCTGACTCATTCACTTTGCCTTCTGTCATGAACAATTTACTGGACATTCTTCAATCAACAAAAAATTGTCAATTAGACTTCAAGACAGAAAAGTTAATAGCTCACTTTTCACATACGGGAAAATATTAAGATATAAATGCTACATCATGAATCATGTTAAAGTTGAGGCACAGACCAATGAATTCATAGCTGCTATTCACTTGTTCCTTTTTGGTCTGGGGAGGATTTTTCATTGTCATGTCATGTAAAACTGTAAAATACTATTTGCAGTGTTGAAGATACAGGATTAGATTTAGAAACCATAGTTACTGCTTACATATTAGAAGATAATATTTCATTTTGAAAGGTATTTCAAAGTGAAATATTAAGCACCGATGTGCCTGATGATGTACAAGATGCAAATAGAGAGTCTTTGCTTTGAAGAACTTACAAATGAAACGACAAATACAGATAAGACAAGATGCATCAGAAACCCTAAGATATTTCTAAATTACCTCCATTCCTCCTCTTTCAAAACATTGGGAGTAGACAGGGACCTTAACTGACTTAGGCTACTATCTCTAATTGTCACAGAGGATGTGATATTTTAGTAGAGATGTGAAGAGGAGAAGGTAGAGGCCCTGCTGCACTAACACAGATTTCATTTCGTGAAATGAGGCATGGAAAATTTTCATTCAAAATAAGAAAAAATAGAAGTGCTGAATTCCAGTATCAGACAGCCTGAACTATTCAAAAAATATTGCTTCGGATACATTATATATATATACACAGCACTAAGATCCATAAGATGGAGTGGAGTTATGCAAGGCTTTGAAAAAGAGAACAAAATTATGTGTGACATGGTAGGTAAGAGTGAGCCAGTGAAGGGATCAAAGAGAAAAGTAATTTGGTCTGACTGATGAGCAAAGAAATAAGCCAGAGAGGAAGATGTTCCAGTAATCAAAGTGCAAGGGGAGTAGGGCACGGACAATTATTTTGGCCATACTTTCTATACTTGTAGACAAAGAGGCAGCAACACTTGGTAACAGCCTGAATATGGAGAGTGAAGGAGAGGACAGAATCAAATATGTACAAAAGCATGTGTGAAATAGTGACGGAAAAGGATGGTGGAGATGTCTACCTAAGGAAAAAGGTAAAGATTTATATGGTTTAAGCCTGTTTTTTCAGTGTTAAGACGGAGTTGGCAGCAAAACATCTAGGATAATAGAGAAAGTAAAAAATGAGATATTGGACAGCACAAGGCAGGACAATAGTGCAGAAGTAGATTCAAGACTCATCCTGATACAGGTGATAATTAATATTGTGTAAATAGATGGGGTGACCCAGAGAGTAGGTGCCAACAGAAGAAGGGACTAAACTCAGAGCCCTGTGGAATATCAACAGAGATAGGGTGGTGGGAGGAAGGCCAGCCTGAAAACACAGTCAGATTGTAAAGAGAAGAGCTGAGAGCACTGGGCTACAAAAACAAATGGAGAAAAGGCTGTCAGAGAGGTTTGCTACTGACGGATACACTGATGCTGTTGAGGGTCTGGCCCAATGACTCCAATAGGACTACTCCAGTAATGTGAGCAAGATTTATCCCTAGGCTCTTTGTCAAACACAAACCATTTACATTATTCAGGTTGAAATACTGGCCCTCATGAAGCTGCAAGTTGGGGAAGAACTAATAAGGAACAGAATTTTATATTTAATTTTTCCCTAAGAGATATGGTCTCGTTAAACAGGAATTAACACAAGCAAGTTCTATGGCCTGTGTTATATAGGAGGTCAGACTAGATTATCATAATGATCCCTTCTGGCATTACTTAAATGCATGATTGAGAGATTATTTAATTTTATTTTTTCATAATTTTTCTCTGAGGATTTGGAGGTTGGTGGATTTTTCTCCTCTGTTTACTTGTGAGAGACCAGAAAAAAAATTATGATGGATGGACATATCTTTCTAACAAAGAGAAAAATCACTATCTAAATAATTCACTAAGCTTTTCTCTATCAGATTTTATCATTTTTATTTTTTAGTATGTTGGGAAGCAAGCATACAGATTCCCTTAAAAACACAAGTTAAAGCTTTCTTGATCAAAGATTAGTGATAGAGTAATCAAATTATTTTTTCAGATTACTAGAATCCACTTAGTTTCAACTATTGTTATTGTTTATTTGTATTACAGTTGTACCTAGCAGGCCCCAAATGAAACTGGTGCCCCATTCTACTAGGCACTTTACAAATACATGGACACAGTCCCTGCCCTGAAGAGTTTAGAAATGAAATAGGAAAGAGACAAAAACTGTAGGAGGGTACCATGGCAGCTCTACCTGCCAAGACCACAGATGAAGAAAAAAAAAAATATTAGTTTGGCCAGAAACTGAGCTAATTCTAACAGAACACAGGTTATAAGGAAAGGATGCATTATAAAGCACTAGAGACATAGTTGCTTTTATTATTTATATAGTTCTATTTGTGTGTATAAGAACCTGCATGGGGACCAAGGACACCTCCGCATCATCATTAGATGCTTTGGCTGGGCCCCCACTGGAGAACCACTCAACAGGAAGTACGGCTGAGCAGGGCCCGAGTGGTAGCCCCTCACAACCCACTGATTGGCCGGTACCAGTATATAAATCAGGAATCACGGTGGGGAGCTGTCTGAGCAAACCAAACAAACTGCCTCCTGTTTCTGCTCCAGACCCTGCTTGTGATAGACCCTAGGCTCTGGCTTCTGACCCAAGTTGATCTATGACCTCCCTATTTGATTGCCATCTATAACCTGGCACCTGACCCTGGTCACCTGGTAATCTGACCTTGCCTGCCTCTTGACACTTAACTCTCTTTGCCTTCTGACCTGTCTCAACTCTGACCGCCTGGCATCTGACCCGGCCTGACTACTGACACCTGTTACGACCATTGGATCAGACAGCTGACATCCCAATCATGACAGTGTGGATGAGAAAAATTATGTCAATAAACTCATGAGACCCTGAATTAGGTTTAAGTTTCTATTGTATGTATAATAAATATTATTTTTACCATGAAAGACAGCCGTTCAAAACTACATTAGTACACATTTCCAAACACCATTGCTATTTTAATGAGTATTTTACTATAACCTCAACTTATTAATGGGGCGCTGCTTAGTGTACATTAACTTGAAATTGACCAAGATCTGGATGCAATTGCTTCTAAGGAATCTATCTAGGCATTGAAAATGTGCTCATTTTCATGGTAACTGAACATCAGAATTTAAAATTCAGTGAATGGACTTAAAAAACCAAAACATCTGATTTGGGACATAAATTGAAAACTCATGCATGAAGATGATGTTCTAATAAAACATCTGTCTATAGAATGTAATTTATTTAGTTTTATTCAAAAAATGTGTGCACACTCATTTTGGATTCTTTCAGTAATATCCCAAATACTCACAGTGTGAAGCAGGAGTTATTTATTTTAACTGCATATTCTATTTAAATGCCTCAATCATGTCCCATCTCAACTAGCACAATTTTTTCTTTTGTGGTCTTCCTAAATCCTACAATCTAAAACCTCAAGGATCCAGAATTCTGTTACAAGACTATTCTCTAACTCCAGAAAGTAAAACCTTTTAACCAGGGCCGGCTCCAGGGTTTTGGCCGCCCCAAGCAGCCAAAACAAAACAAAACAAAAGCCGCAATCGCGATCTAAAAAAAAGCCGCGATCGCGATCTGCGGCGGCAATTCGGCGGGAGGTCCTTCACTCCCAGGCGGAGTGAGGGACCGTCCGCCGAATACCTGGACGTGCCGCCCATCTCCGGAGCGGCCGCCCCAAGCACCTGCTTGAGAAGCTGGTGCCTGGAGCCGGCCCGGCTTTTAACATCCATAATTATGTCACTGTAACATACTTATATCTATCACTGAATCCAATTCATGTCACTGGCCTGGTTTTCAAAACTCTCCCTGGACTCATCCGACCCTAACTCAGTCTAGTCCTATATCTATCATCCAATGACTCCCCACTCATGCATTCCTGACTGTCCAATTCCCGTGACTACCCAGATGGGGGCTAACCTTTCCTTTGTGCTCTCTCTTCTATCTAGAATTCCATCATCCAATCTAATTACTCTCTTCAACTTTAAAAACTTTTCTGTACACTTTAATTTGATTGACATTCAACTCCATTCACTCTTCCCATCCTTCATTACTGCATTCTTCCATTCTCCCCTCACTGAAACTAGCAGATGCTGCGAGAATACTTAAGTCTTTGCTGCTTTTACATTTCATTTCTCTTTTCTTTTATTCCATTTACTGTGCTGCTTTCTTTTTCTTGTGCGCAAGGCAGTTGTTGCACCGACCTCTGAAGTATTGTATCCTACTGACATCTGTATTTGCAGCTTCATACAAATAAACTGTATTGCACGTAATGCAGTAGTTTAAGGAATATTCTCTTACTATTGAGTCATATTAAATAGAATTGTATTAGTCTACTCTACTGTAGTGGTAGAATCTTTAAATAATACCACTGTATTGCTCCAATCTCTGTTTCATTCTTCTGCAGCTGAACACAAATGAGGAATGCACTGAGCACTGCCAAGTTTCTCCATGCTGCTCAAAACAACTCATTGCTCTTAGGAAGGAAAAAAAAATATCTTGTAGACAACAACTTAGCACTTTTTTCTAACAGAATTACTTCCATGAAGCATGGGGAGCTCTTCTAAGCAGAAAAGAGAAGTTAGAGAAGAGGCAGAACAATGATGGGCTAGGAATCAAAAAAGCTGAGTGGCAGAGGAAATTAACAGTGGCAGAGTTGTTCAATGTTCATCAGTAAGGGTATATCTACATTACACTACAAACACTAGAGTGGCACAGCTACAGCTATGCCTCTGCAGTGTAGTGTAGGCACTTGCTACAGCGAGGGAGGAGATTTTTCCATCTCTGTAGAAAATCCACCCCCTCACAAGACAGTAGCTAGGTCAATGGAAGAATTCTTCCATCAACCAAACTGCATCTACAGTGGGGATTAAGTCAACCTACCTACATCACATAGGGCATGGAATTTTTCACTGAGATGAGCAATGTAACTCGGTCGACTTATGTTTTAGGTGTAGACCAGGCCTTTCTTTAAGCTTTGCTTATTTGAAATAAAATATTCTAAATCTTTTATCAATGAATCAATTAAGAGATGATTCTTCCATAAAAATACATGTTCCTCTCGTTCCTTTTATGTTTGTTATGAATTCCATTTCACATAAGGCATGGTTAGATACTATATACAGAACAAAATCCACATGCGTGGATCTGTTAAATGTTAGTGTTAGTAACTCCTAACAGCCTTTAAAAATAAAGTAGCTTTTTCATCATCAGGTACTTTAATCTTAATTTTCTAACATTACAAAAATTATGAAAACATTTCTTATTTTCTAAATGATAACTCCTAGAACTCCCATGTACACAGATAGCTACATGCTTTTTGTCACTTTCCTGCCTTTTTATTCTAAATGACTCGTGTTGCTGCAGACTTAATTGGCATCAGGAAGCAGGCTAGAAATTTCATGCTGCTTGAATTGAACCTGCTACTACTGCAATTGAGTCACATGTACAATATTTCTACTTTTGGCCCAATAAAGGCACATTTTCAACCTGTTCCTGGAACGAATGTAAAAAGTCACTCTAAAGATTATGAAGGAAACATTCCATTTCTCAGGCTCTTCACAAACAGCACCAACTTAATGGTATTTTTTTGCCTAATCAACCTCAAGAAAGAGCTATTAGGGAATTCAGTGTTTATATGAGGTACCTTAAGACTTACTTTTACATGATGTATTTTACTAATTATTAAGATGTACTGTATGCAAGGAATATGGAGGTACAAGAAATACCAGCAATACAGTAGACTAGTGTCTGTGAATTACAATCATCAATAGTGGGTTTTTTAATTTTATTTTTTCTAAATTAAGAAAGCATTTGGGCAAGAGTTCACAACAAAAGAAAGAGAAACACTCACAGAACATTCTTCCTCACATAAAAGTAATGGCTGCAAATATACATTGACAACATTCCTGTAAACGTATTTTGACGAGTACGGACAGGATGCTGAAAGGTGCTGAACTTCCTTCCAGGTCAGGTGTACCTTTTATACCTACAGTGCTAGTAGAAAGTGATCATCTTATGGGAGACACCCAGCACTTTGCAGGACTAGGCCTTTACACAATGTAGGGCAGACACACAATCCACCTACTGCCTTGGCACTGCTCTGGGGACAGAAAACACCTGCATCTCTCCAGTTCAGGATTCCCTCAACATGGGGGAGTCCTCAGAATGCATAGGGACCGCCAGCTCCAATGCCACGCTCCTAGCAGACACCAGCATAGGGAGCATATAGGACAAGGAGGCACACACTGCACTCTAGCATTTCTTCAGCTGGTGAACAGTAAACATGGCAAAGTAGAAAATTTGGCCCTTTACTTATACTCTAAAATGCAATGAATATACCTTGGAGAATTAATCAAACTTGCTGATAAAGTCAGAATAATCTTTTTAAACACATTAATTTCATTAGTACATTGGTAGGGCAGACAAAGTCAAAGTTACAGAACAAATATCATGAATCTGAGCTACTTTATAAACATAGCATTGTTTGAGGAGAGCCAAAAATCTTTAGTGTTCTTTAAATACACCACACTGTTTCCAGCAGCAGATACTTAGTTCTCAGTCTTAAAAACAAAGAGCTGTTCTATGTATTCATCTGCAATGTCCTTAATTTAGAATTTATCGCCTTTAACATCAGAAATAAAACTGGCATAGAAAAACCAGCACTATCTATTTGCGCCAAATTTTCCAAGGGTTTCAAGCTGGTTTCCCATTTGTATTCATTCAATTTTTAAGCTGTATCACACATGGAAATTGCAATTTCTATGGGAAGAGTCCACATGTGCTAAATTTGCATGTGCAAAACACAACTTGCACATGTGGTAAACACACCACAAGTGATTCTGTACATCAAGTTGTGTGCACAAAAATACTGGCCACATTTAGAAAAAGTAATCCTTTATGTTTAAAGGTCTTGGAGACACAATGAAATTGTCATACAAAGAAGACAAGCTGCAGAGGATAAGAAAAAATGGCAGCTAACTCATGCTATAATAATTACACAGACTGAGATCCTCGGCTGTTTAAAAGGATATTTAATGCCTTAGTACTAGTGTATAATAATACATGCTTCTCCATGTTGTGCCACTAGTCTCTCTCAAACACATTCTCAAAATTAGATTTCAGTTCAGGTATTTTCATAAGGGGTTAATCAACTGGTAAGAGAAGGCAGTGTGGAATGGGCACTAAACCAGGAGTTGGGAATAAAATCCACATCTCCTAAACCTCTTGCTGACCTACTTGGTGACTTGAGTATGTCGCTTCACTTCTCAGTGCCTTGTTTTCACCAAGAATAGGATACAGACATCTCCTTATAAACACTTCAAAATCTACGGATGAAAACTGCTACATGGCAGCTATTATTAAAGTAAATAGCCTATAACTATTTTCTTTATTGAGTGTCTTGTTTTTAAGTGAATAAATTGACACAGAAGTCCAATTTTTGCTTTAATTACACATCCATACAACACACTTAAGTCAATGAGGCAGAATGGGTGTAAGTGAGGTTAGAATTTGGCACAAAATATTAAAACAATTATACTCGAAATGGAGTTGCTGTCAGCGATTATAAAGATTTGCATTTGCTTTTCTTCAGACTGAATTTCAACTATGGCTGCAAAGCTGTAATAGAAGTGATTAATCTATTAAACTGGCCAGTCCTCCTTAAATTACTTGTTAAGTACATCTGATGTTAGCAATTCTTGATGTGTGCTTAATCTGCTGTGATTAGACAAGAAATGTTAGATTCGGGACACTACTAAGGAAAGGCCGTTAAATAGGCCTTTGTCTTCATACAGAAAAGTTAAAAGCTTTTCTTGATACAATAAAAGTGAGTATTTACATACTGTGTCTTAATAAAGATTTCTCTTTAATTCTTCTGGAAGAGTCAAACATTTAGTAAAACAATTCGAATTTATACTGCTTTGTTCTATGCCTTCAAATACTGTACATGGCTGAACTCCAGATCAAGTAGTTGTCCTCAAATGCCTTCCAAAGAGCCCTGCCAGATTCTGTGGTTCAGAAGTAATTTAAAGGCAGAAAGCTGTAGCAAATCAGACCTAATGGAAAACAGAGAATGCTCTAGTTCATCCTAGCTGTTTGCAGAAGAGAAATGGAACACCACAAGAAAGAAAAGAAAGGAAAGAACAAAAAAGAAAAAGGAAGTGGCAAAACATTGTAAAACTCTTTACAACTGAAGCTAATCATTCACCAGCACCATCACATGGCATGTGCAGTGTCTTCTGAGAGACTGATTATAAAACTTGAAATTGAAAAACACCCCATTGTTGGAACTCTTATCTATTTCTTAAATGTTTTCCACTTCCATTTTTTCCAAATGCTATATATTATTCCCACCTTTGTTCACCTGCTTGTTTGATTAACATTTGACTAAAATAATTGCTACTGGTTAGGACAGAGATGGTTATTAAGCTTAGCCAACTGTTCATAACTCTAGCAGATGGTTCTGTTCTGCTGGCCAATAGCAACTTTACAGTCCTCTCCCCCCCCCCCCCAATAGAAATAGAGGTTCTTTATTTAGAAACTAATAATTCTTGCAACATAGTAGGTTTGAGTCTGCCTTATGTATTCTATTTGCAGTTTACTATACTGGTTTTTCTCTTCAAAGTACATTGGTTAGTATTAATAAAAATGTACTTTTAGAGGGCCTGATTCAAAGTCAACTGAACCCAGTGGGAGTCTTTCCATTTACTTCAATGGACTTTGGATCAGGACCATAGTATTTAAGTAGCAACCAGCCAGTGTGAATTAGAACTGAATTTCAAGTCAGCTCTAATTAGAAAGGGTTAGCTGTCTTCCTTCAGTCACTGTTTTTTCCCCCACACTTATCAGATAAGAAAATGCCATTGCACAGAGTTTTGACTGATATTTTACACATGGCAAGTGCTATTTCTACATTGTATATATTACATTCAAATTGAATACAGGGATGCATCTGGATCCAATCAAGATGGTGTTGTACAAAGTATAACAGCATACTGGTATGTATGGGGCTGGACTGAGACTTACAAGCAATGTCCTGCACTAGAACAGCACAGAGGTGCCCACCTCAACAAATTCCTTCAGCTTGGCATCAAGGTGGATTGTGAACAATACCACCTAGAGCTTCTTGGTGCAGTGGGGAAGAAACAGAAGTTTAAGGCCAGAAAGGACCACTAGATCATCTATTCTGATCTCCTCTGTATTCCAGGTCACCAACATCACCCAGCACCCACACACCAAACCCGACAACTGAAATTAGACCAAGGTATTACAGCCTCAGGAGACTAAACTATTCAGTGCCACAGGCTAAGAATAGGAAGGAGTGAGATGCACCACTGACCGAGGCCTCCACAGTGGCAGGAAATTGATTGAGATATACCCAGATGGCCCTGGCAAGTAATCCATACTCCATTCTGCACAGAAAGGCAACCCTCCGCCCCCCCACCCCGCGCCCCCCCGCCAAGGTCACTGCCAGTCTGACCTGGGAGAAAATTCCTTCTTGACCTCTCATATGGTCATCAGTTAGACCCTGACCATGGAAGCACAAAGCAGACAACCAAGCCTCAGAGAGATAATGCTTGATGCCACCTTAGGGCCCTGGCCCAACCGGTCCAATGTCCCATCTCCAGCCGTGGCCATCTCTGATGCTTCAGAGGAAAAAGAGACAAGCAAGCAAACAGAAACCTGCCACATGGGAGGGAGAGGAGGGGGAAAGGGAGGATCCCTTCCTGATCCCTACAGGTGGCCAGCTGAAACCCTGAAACATGACCTTTTAGGAACATCCATATGAACCAGACCCTCAAGGCTGTCCTTGAACATCACAACCCCGCCATACAACCCCACTCAAACTGGTACAGCACTCTCTTACAACTAGTTTAGTATTGTGATTGCTATTTTTACACATTTTAGAAAGTTTCTAAAATGTTTGTGTAGCATGTAGGACTAATACGTTTACTGTATTGTCAGATAAACTGTTTTGTAGGATACTGCAGGTTACCTAAAATATAGTTTAAAGAACTGTTCTAAATAGATGGGGGAGTCTACAGTGTGGAATTCCACAATTTAGGAGAGCTTATTGTATTCATCAGCTGATGGCTTTGTATACTACAGATCTATTTTTAAACAGCAAGTTTTACATTCAAATAAAGAGAAGCAAAAAAACCCCACCATATTCCTTCTTGTTGTCTGTTTAGCTGCTGAAGTTTTTGTAGGTTATAAACTCTTTTATGAGGTTTTAGAGGGTGGAGTAGCAGTCATTTTGTTCATGGAGAGCATTTGCAATCCCCTCAACACAGAGTAATAAAGTGATTACAAAGTAATCTTCCACAATATGATATGTTTTAGTAACCCAGGGAAGTCAGGGCCAATTATCTCAAAAGACTATAACAGATTAGAACACTAGAGATGCTCACCACTAATTTTAAAATGTAGAATTTTATCACAAACTTATTTTCAGAGACCTCAATAATAAACATCAGGACATTAGCAGCAGAATTAAATAATCAGGTAAGCTAAAGGCTCTGTCTAGAAGAAAATATAACCTGCTTTCAAGATACTCAAGCCCCAGAAGGGTATCTACACTGGCTTTGCAATAGGTCAATGTATTCCAAATAGGTCAGCTTCCTGCACAAGGCAAAAAATAAAAACATCTACGTAGAAAAAGTAGCCATTCTGGGGAAGGAGTGTTCAGGTTAATAAGTTCCCCAATTCTCTAGTTTGAGTCCCATGGAGTCCCAGGAGAGTGGACAGGAGCCTTTTACTTACCGGGAACCTGCCTTTCTACACTGGAATCCTGGTGGGAGTTGCAGGACTTCAGCCTGTTAAGAAAAGAGATTTCCTGCTCAAAGGATCCTCTCTTAAAATTCAGTCACTAGTGTTTCTGGTGTGAGAAATATTATGGTCAAGTGACCCATCTTACTTCCCCTGTCTGAACTCTGTCAGCCCACAAGTAGCTCTTCTGCTGTAACTCCTGTCAGCCCAAACACTACTGTGAAATAGTGCCTGTGTGCATCCATCCTTATACATACATATGCAAATTAACTTCCTGTATAAGAAATAAAGTAATATTTTATAAAACAAACTGCTTGACTGGATAGCTTTTATTAAAATAGATGGGTGAAAGAGTGGATTGTGTGTAAATTAGAAGATTGAACCTATAACGCAATATAAGGACCTTAATGCTTTAATGTTATTTAAGGCTCTTTTCTTTTAAGTTATGAATTTTGCAAACCTGGACTAACTGATCCACAATACTTTCATCAGTGGAAGACAGAAATGAATGCTCAAAAGAAGCTATAGTAGTTACTGCAGAATAGTTTGTGAAATTAAGTTATCAATTGGGTAGCTTTCTGATATATTACAATAAATTATCTCATGATGGCTCTCTACTAGGACACACAATTCTAAAATTCTTGTGAGTTCTGCTATAACTTCAGTCCTTGTTCTTAAAAATTCTTGGTGTGTGTATAGGATTTAAAATTCTCAATTTGCTTTGCTCTTTTGCTTTATTTTAAAAAGTGTCAATAATGCAGTTTTTCCAAACTAATAAAAATGTGGTGAAATGGGTTGTGAAAATAACCTTTCAATGAAAAGAAGCAATATATTAAAAACACAAAAATGTTTTGACAGCTTTTGTAATAAATTTTGAGAAACTGAATAAAACTTTAATGCATAGCAAATGTTATAATGCCAATGCTGTATCTGCAAAACAATACTGCTAATATTCTGAATACTATCCTGTGTTTTCTAATTTCAGCACTATATAATTTCTGAAGAATTGGAAGGATTGCATGCAGTTGACACTAAACAACACAGTAGATAAGGTTTACCAAGTTGATTATACTAGGCTAACCTACAAGATAATATTATGAATAGCATTCCTGACACAAAAGATTAGGTACTGTAATTCAGTCTGAATAGGTATACATTACTAATGTCTTGTATAAATTCTCCCTGTGACAGAATATATGCATTTACATGCTACAGACATGCAGACAAAACAATTCTCATTCATTTATTAGAAAAGGAAATAATTCTCCTTCTTTATATTGTGACGTTTATCAAACAAAGAAGAAATAAAAGAAAGCATTGTATTTGGGTGATGAGATCAGCACACCACCACCACGTCTGGGGAAATTCCATGAAAAATGGTTTACCATGAACTCCTTGACACAACTGTTGAAATACAGTTTTCCTTGTTATCAGTACACAATTTATTGTTGTCGATACCAAATTTATCCTGTAAACTAAAGCTGACCAACAAAGTTGAACCAGAAATGTAAGCAGGTCACCAACTAGCTAGTTTTGAATCTTGTCTTATCAAAGCAATCATATTTGCAAAGAACAAGACATATCTTCAGAATACTTATCTAAACAACACTTACTTACAGTGTAGTGGTTACTTTTATTCTCATTATCATCTGCACAAAGAAAACATACCTATAATCAGTTCCCAACATTGCACAGCACATCTATTCAGAAATCCATCAAAATTCTCCACTTATTTTTAAGCTGTATAAAGTTCATGTATAAATAACTGACATTTTAGTATAATCTATGCATTTATAAACCTAGCTAAAGAAATTAATTTGAATAACCACTTTATAAAAGTTTATTGTATACATGGTCTACTCCAACATATGTTCTTATAGGAAATGCTGATGTGGTGGTGTTGAAACAATAAAAATGTATATTATTGCTCCTCAGTGCTGTTTTTCCCCTAAATACTTGTTAAAAAATAATGTCCAGAATACAGTTTTCATAAAAGCTACAATAAACTGTCATTTACCTTTGTTAGAACATAAAAAGCATGAATTAGTTGAAAGATCAAAACAATTGCTATATGGTAAATTTTCTAATATGAACATATATAAATTTCAGCATTTTGTGGGACACAGGCTCCTGGTTAAGCTCTCAGTAATACAAGCTGTTTCAGGCAGGCAACCCCATGTGCTATCACTGAGCCCCATTTGTTTAATTGGAACTACTCACATGGTTAGAAGTTATGGAATCAGGGCCAAATTAAAGTTAATTATTTTTCAAATTCAACAGACATGCCTACCCTTGTGCATTTTCACCAGAGCATAAGTCCATATTCAGACATCAGTTTCACAAGAAAGGATGGTTGTTATGCCAAACTCAGAAAGAAGACAAAAAGGCTTGTCTGGCAGTAAGGATGACATTACCATGTGTGGAATGAACCACATGTGACAGTCACATCATTTACTTCATGCACTACTGGAAGACACAGGGATAGATAGTCAAAGGTAATTAGGTGCCTAAAAATGCAGATAAGTACATAGTGAGATTTATAAAAGCACCTAAGCACTCCCGTTGATTTCAAAGGCAGTTAGACACCTAACTTGCTTAGGTGCTTTTGTAAAACACATTTGGCACCTATCTACATCTTTAGGCACCTAAATACCTTTGAAAATCTGGGACTCAGATACTATGGTGATGAGGGCAGTGTAAGAACCTACATAGAATAGAACACCACGTCATCTACACTGTAGGTGGGTGAACACAGAGAAAAAATAATTCAATTCCCCCCCCACACACACAACCTCGATATAGAATTTCATTTTTATAATGTTCATAGCTCTTTTTATTCATTTTCACTAATGTGTATGTGGACAAAGCTTTCTTTGGTCAAACTTTTACAGCCAGGGTGACTAGATGAGGAATTCTGGGGGCAGGCTGACTGACGTAAGAATAACCCACAGCCCAGAGTTCAGGGCACTCACCTGGGATGTGGGAGACCTGTTTTCAAATCCCACTCTGCCTGATACAGAGCAGGGACTTGAAGCCAGGTCTCCCGAATCCCAGGTGAGTTTCCTGACCACAAGGCTGTTGGCTACTGGGAGAAGGGGGGAGTCTCAATCTTCCCCTTTGTATAAATAAATAACCCTTCATGGCTGTGAATCCCAAGCTGAAACAGGCACCTAGTTACCTTTGAGGGTCAAGGCTTAGGTGTACCCCTCTCCTTGACTTTTTCTACTGGCTAGCTTAGGTGGATCCCTGCTCAGATTGCTGTCTTCCGAGGGTCCCTTTCTTAGGTGGCTAACTCTCCCCATGCATTGTATAGGGAGCCTGGGCACCTGACTCAGTGCTGAGAATTCCACTGGATGGCACGGAACCTATATCCCTTTGTGGATCCAGCCCCTCAATACCTTTGTAAATGTGTCCCATAGCGTCTAAGTCACTTTTGAAAATGGATTTAGGTGCTTTTGAAAATTTTACCTAGCATGTTTTCAATTTTCATATTCTTTCCTGTGTCCAGTCTCAGGATATGCAGAATGGGGTCAGCAGTAAGCTTGTTGTTGGTTTGTACATTTCATAAAATCGGTTAGTATTCAATCTCAAAAGTTTCTGATTACTACACATTTCCACAGGTATTATGTTGAGGCATTGCACATGGAGCAATAAGTTATGCATGAACTTAAGTACCTTGCTTAATGAGGGCCAGAATGAAGTATTGATGGCTTTGGTACTAAATTTTGGTATTAGAGGTACTAAATTTTTCTTCCAGTAAATCTATTGGTGAAAATGTAGAGATAAAGGCCCAGACCTTTCAGCATTCTATTCTATTTTTTGTGGATGCAATCTTGCTCATGCCAATAATCACATCAGCAATGATTTGTGAGAAACATTAGAAATCTAACTACTTGTTGACCATGCAGATTAGAGTTAAAGAGTCTGATTCTTTACCCTTATTCAGGTTGTTGTAAAAAACACCAGACAGAACTTTGGATAGGCATAACGATAAAGTGCCTTACTTATGAAAAGACAGAATGATATTTTCTTTAGCACAGTTACCTTATTTTTTGAACATGAGTTCTCCCATTCCTTAAATTCATTTTCAGATGTCAGAGGAGATCATAACACACAAACTATTTGATTAGCAATGATGATTCTATGTAACATGCCCTGAAATATCTTAATTCTGTGCCAGTTATGGAAGACGAGGGTAACAGATTAACTAGAGGGGATCAATCTGACTTTTTATAGTAGGTCAAGTAGTTCATTTTCAAATGAATACTTTATTTTTTAAAATACGGGTGAAAGTGGCTTCTGTAAAACTCCAGCTGGTTAGACTCAGAAAGCAGTGTATTGTGGTACACCTTCCTGGATCTTTACTTTGGAAATGTTAGCAACTTAGCTGCAACTCCAATAACAGTACTATAAAGGTATGGGCAGGCCTTTTGGCAGCCCAATGTGGTGCTGCAGCTCTGCAAAAAGTTATTGGGACTCAAGTTCAGGGCTCCCAAAGTTACAGTTCACACCCAAATCTCTAGTTAGGTTAACCTCATCTCCTGGTAGCTGAGGCTACAGATACACAACAAGCTAGCAGTGTGATTCCCAGCTTGTGTACACATACTCACGCTAGCTCTCATCTGAGGTAGCACACAAGACATAGTAGTATAACTGTGCACAGCTAGCCACCAGAATACAAACCTGGGCCAATGGAAGCTGCGGAGCCAGTGCTCAGGGCTGGGGCAGTGCGCGGCGCTTCGCTGGCCCCTGCACCTAGGAGCCCGACATGCCGGCCACTTCCAGGAGCCACAAGGAGCCAGGGCAGTTAGGGAGCCCGCTTTAGCTCCGCTGCGCCGCTGACTGGACTTTTAGCAGCCTGATCAGCAGTGCTGACTGGTGCCACCAGGGTCTCTTTTCGACTGGGCATTCTGGCAGAAAAACGGATGCCTGGCAACCCTAAAGCAAGAAGCAGACTAAACCCACCATCTACTTTTTAATATTGGAAACCAACCAATAACAAGTCTAACCAGTACCAGGACCAACAAGAGGGAAATTTCTTCACACAACTAATGACAAGACTATTGTAAAGTTTCAGATTCAGTGGTTGCAATTCAATGTTCATGTGAAATCACGGGTGCAGCCTTATTTACCTAAGTCCCAAAATGGGCCCCCAGTTGGAAAAAACATTCAAGTGCTCCCACTTTCTATATCCTACTTCTTTTGTCTCACTCATCCAAAATGTCCATCCCAACCAATGCTATCCTTTCTTCACTTCCTTTCCTCTTCTGTACAAAATCCCTGGTGGCTAATACAGTATTTAGGGTTACCATATTTTGAGTGTCCAAAAAGAGGACACTCCACGGGGCCCCGCTCCCGCCCCCAGCCCCGCCCCAACTCCGCCCCCTCCCCTGCTTCCTGCGAACATTTGATTCACGGGAAGCCTGAAGCAGGTAAGGGGGGGGAGGCGCGGCCCAGTCTGGCCCCTCCGGCGTGTCCAGGCTGGGTCGGCTCGGGCCCTGGGGTGCCAGCCCCGGGCCAGCCCCCGGCCGAGCACCCCTGGCCTGCCCAGCACTGCCGGCCCGGCCCCGCACCGCCGGCCCCGCACCACCGGCCCCCGGCCCAGCACCGCCGGCCCCCGGCCACCAGCCCAGCACCGCCGGCCCCCGGCCACCAGCCCAGCACCGCCGGCCCTGCATGTCCCGATTTTCCCGGACATGTCCGGCTTTTTGGGATTTCCCCCCGGACGGGGATTTGAGGCCCAAAAAGCCGGACATGTCCGGGAAAATTCAGACGTATGGTAACCCTATAATACAACAGAAGCTGAAGAAAAAGCAGCCAGAGCCTGACAGTTCCCTATAGGGCCCACTGGACTTATGGGATCCGGGCAAATTTGAGACTAGAGCAAGATGTTTACAGCCCAATATAACGTGTTCTCCTTGTTCACTTTTAGATAAAAAGTGACAACATAGTTGAGTCACATTATAAATGTCATATGTTCAGGCTAGCATAGCATATTGCAAAGAAAGCAATTAATGTATAATTAGTTTGCTGAATAACTGTTCTTTAGAACGTGTCTTTCTAATGTAATATAATTACTAAATTTTTTTTGGAAATAACATCTCACATCACACTAGCATCCCTCTGAAGTCCGTATTTTATTTCATATTTAAGGTTCCAAGTGCCACATGGCCATTAGATGAGGAACCATATGCTACTGAAAATATTTATTGTTGATAAGGAGCTACCCTGTCAGTACAATAAACTCCTGCTTGGAGGGAAACAGCAAAACAAGAAAAGTGGGTTGCAACCAAATTTTTTGCACTAGAGATCATTCAAAGACTTATTTGCTGAGACCTTGTATGGAAACAAATCTGGCACTTCAATTCCTGACAGTGACAGAAGAAATCAAGGTACAGACAACTCATTAATACTCTATACGGATGCAAAGATGAAGCAGTGTTGAATATACATCCAAAACAGAGTGACGTACTTGGCAGTCATGGAGGAAATAAAAAAAAACAGTATGAGGACAGAACTATACATAAAGGCTAGACTCTGCCAGGGAAAACCCTTCCGCAGCTGGGAAGCCACCTCCTTAGCTAAAAGAAGACAGTCATTTAGGAAAAAGAAGAACAGGAGTACTTGTGGCACCTTAGAGACTAACAAATTTATTAGAGCATAAGCTTTCGTGGACTACAGCCCACCCACTGCATCCGAAGAAGTGGGCTGTAGTCCACGAAAGCTTATGCTCTAATAAATTTGTTAGTCTCTAAGGTGCCACAAGTACTCCTGTTCTTCTTTTTA